>NC_058080.1:746876796-747176796 GCF_014858855.1 Bufo gargarizans | reverse complement strand
CCGTTTTTTTTGCGGAACCATTGAAATGAATGGTTCCGTATATGGACCGTATACAGAACGCAAAAAACAGCCCGTACAAGAGGCGTTATGTGGAGAAAAAAGTTTATAGATGATATCTTTTTTTTCTCTGTCTATAGAGCAAAGGAATTGCTGGGAGTTGTGGTTCTTTTCTTTTATATCGGTTCCCTGTAATGTCCTATGGTATAAAAACAGCATGGACCTGCTGGGAGTTGTAGTTTTTTTCCCTCTTTGATATTCTATAATCACATTCTGGACATGCTGGGAGTTGTAGTTCTCTCCCCTTGCCAGTGGCGCTGTCCTTTTCCCTTTATAAGATGCAGTGCCGCAGCGTTATGGCAGCGCTCACTAGTCTGCAGGAGGCGGGAGTGAAGCCCTGTGAGCGCTGTGCTTGCCCCTCCTCCTGCTCGCTCCTCTCGGGGCCCGCACTGCTGGAACCCTGCAGTGTCAGGACGTACAGAGCGCACTGTGACCGGACGCTGCAGTCAGGTGACTGTGCAGAGCGGGGCCCGAGAAGAGACCGCCGGACCGGGAGAGTGGCGGCGGAGCAGGAGAGGTAAGTACATTTACTCTAAAGTCTGATCTGACAGTGGCCGTCCTAATGATCTAACGAGTCTGACTGACGAGTCAACGAGGAAGGTTACATGTATTTCTACCGCACTTTCACTGCCCGTGGACGGCTAGAGCTGCCCCTGTGTAATAACCGGGTCAACTTGATGAATAAAGTAAAGAATTATGAAAAATGTAAGTTTCAATCACAGAATAAGGGCCTCATTCACACGACCGTATGTGTTCTACGGATCCATTGTAACAATGCCTATCCCTGTCTGCAAAACGGACAAGAATAGGACGAGCTCTATATGTTTTTGCAGGGCTACGGAACAGACGTACGGATGCGGAATGAACAGACACACGGATGCGGAATGAACAGACACACGGATGCGGAATGAACAGACACACGGATGCGGAATGGACAGACACACGGATGCGGGATGAACGGACGTACGGATGCGGAATGAACAGACGTACGGATGCAGAATGAACAGACGTACGGATGCGGAATGAACAGACGTACGGATGCGGAATGAACAGACACACGGATGCGGAATGAACAGACACACGGATGCGGGATGAACGGACACACGGATGCGGAATGAACAGACGTACGGATGCGGAATGAACAGACGTACGGATGCGGAATGAACAGACACACGGATGCGGAATGAACAGACGTACGGATGCGGAATGAACAGACACACGGATGAGGAATGAACAGACGTACGGATGCGGAATGAACAGACGTACGGATGCGGAATGAACAGACGTACGGATGCGGAATGAACAGACGTACGGATGCGGAATGAACAGACGTACGGATGCGGAATGAACAGACGTACGGATGCGGAATGAACAGACGTACGGATGCGGAATGAACAGACGTACGGATGCGGAATGAACAGACGTACGGATGCGGAATGAACAGACGTACGGATGCGGAATGAACAGACGTACGGATGCGGAATGAACAGACGTACGGATGCGGAATGAACAGACGTACGGATGCGGAATGAACAGACGTACGGATGCGGAATGAACAGACGTACGGATGCGGAATGAACAGACGTACGGATGCGGAATGAACAGACGTACGGATGCGGAATGAACAGACGTACGGATGCGGAATGAACAGACGTACGGATGCGGAATGAACAGACGTACGGATGCGGAATGAACAGCCGTACGGATGCGGAATGAACAGACGTACGGGTGCGGAATGAACAGACGTACGGGTGCGGAATGAACAGACGTACGGATGCGGAATGAACGGACACACGGATGCGGGATGAACGGACACACGGATGCGGAATGTACAGACACACGGATGAGGAATGAACAGACGTACGGATGCGGAATGAACAGACACACGGATGCGGAATGAACAGACGTACGGATGCGGAATGAACAGACACACGGATGCGGAATGAACAGACGTACGGATGCGGAATGAACAGACGTACGGATGCGGAATGAACAGACACACGGATGAGGAATGAACAGACGTACGGATGCGGAATGAACAGACACACGGATGCGGAATGAACAGACGTACGGATGCGGAATGAACAGACGTACGGATGCGGAATGAACGGACACACGGATGCGGAATGAACAGACGTACGGATGCGGAATGAACAGACACACGGATGAGGAATGAACAGACGTACGGATGCGGAATGAACAGACGTACGGATGCGGAATGAACAGACGTACGGATGCGGAATGAACAGACGTACGGATGCGGAATGAACAGACGTACGGATGCGGAATGAACAGACGTACGGATGCGGAATGAACAGACGTACGGATGCGGAATGAACAGACGTACGGATGCGGAATGAACAGACGTACGGATGCGGAATGAACAGACGTACGGATGCGGAATGAACAGACGTACGGATGCGGAATGAACAGACGTACGGATGCGGAATGAACAGACGTACGGATGCGGAATGAACAGCCGTACGGATGCGGAATGAACAGCCGTACGGATGCGGAATGAACAGCCGTACGGATGCGGAATGAACAGACGTACGGGTGCGGAGTGAACAGACGTACGGATGCGGAATGAACAGACGTACGGATGCGGAATGAACAGACGTACGGATGCGGAATGAACAGACATAGACTCTTCTCCAGCTGGCACCTTCCACAATGGTAACCGACGCACCGAGGAGCCGGTTCAGGAGATTAAAGAGAAATCGCACAGATAACTCTGAATTCGAGGAAGAAGTCGCACAAATAAAACAAAAATTCTTAGAAAAGATGTTTCCCGATCGACCAATAGAGAGATCAATGGAGGAGGTAAAAGAATGGACAGAGAAGACTTCTTCAAAGACAAAGATAAAATGACACAACACAGTGAGGAACCAGACGGATTCTCCCACACGATGCGCAGCACAAACCATTGCAAACATCAACAACATTCTTTATTCTGTTCTCTTAAAATCCCCTAGAACCGGGGACTGATTAAAGTTCCTCAGGAATAGACCGGTGGGAGTTTGTATCTCTCTACATTGTGGTGGCCTCCTTTATTCAGATATCCCCGTGGGGTGCCTGATTGTTTCTCAGGTCGCTCGCCCTTACTCATTTACTCTATCTGTAACTATCTAGATAGATCCTTCCACTCTGGGATCCCGGCCTCTATAGCCTGAACTAAAATCTTTGCCTGCATCCCGACATGTTCCGACGTTTAATCCGGCGTCTTCAGGGGATGGCGTGCAGGTTTGACACGAGGGGATCTTGATTCCTGCAGCTGCTATGAGACATAATCATTTCTGACAACACCTTTGATTTCTTTTACAGACTGGAAATGCTTCTCCCTCTTGGTGGTGCGGTTCATTGCTTCAGTTTCTGGACTCTGGCCTAGCTGGTTATTGGATCTCGGTTGAGACTTGCATTAGGGTTGCTATAGGAGGTGCATAAATCACTGCGAAAGGTGATCATTCTATGGAAATGTATTGCTCGGATCTTAGGAGGTGTGCTACGGATACTGAGTCGAACGATCTTGCTCTCCGTAGCCAGTTTTTTGTCAGGGGTTATCTGAGAGGCTGAAGGATGCTTTGGCCTTTCATGAAACCCTAGTGTCTCTGGAGGCTGCTATGTCTCTTGCTATACGCATTGATAGACGGCTGAGAGAGAGATCTGGGGGCCCTCACTCTCAGGATGTACTCTCTGGGTGAAGCTACTCCTATGTTTATGTCTGGGGACAAACCCATGCAATAAGGGGGGGCCACCCCTGGATCCACTGGTAATAGGAAGGGAGTGTGCAGACATTCAACAAAAAAAAAGGACATTCAATTTTCATCTGACCCTTGGTGGGGTGAGAGGAGAGTCAGAAAATGTGCATTTGTCTTTTACTGGTAGTACCCAATTTCTCCTGACTGCTGAGGTGGCGCTAGAGTCTAAAACTGTGGGGATTGAGGTATTTATTGACAGCGGGCCGGGGTGAACCTCATTGATGCTCAGTTCGTCCGTATGCACGGGTTGTCACCGAGTGCATTAGAAAAAAACATTCCCGTATTTGCTATTGATTCTGCACCTCTTGCTCAGAAATGTTTGTCTCAAGTGGTGCATGATATCAGATTAAGAGTGGGTGACTTTCATAAAGAACTTATTTCGTGTTTTATGTTGGAAGGTCTACCTTCACTGGTCGTTTTGGGTTTACTGTGGCTTAGCAAGCACAATCCAACTATCGATTGGCAAGCTAGGCAGATTCTGGATTGGGGTGATTATTGCATTGACAATTGTCTTAATACATCTTTTTCTGTTGTAACTACCAAGGCTGTACCCTCTTTTATATCTGAGTTTGCCAACGTGTTTTCTGAGAGTGGATGCCAGGATTTACCTCCTCATCGGGAGCATGATTACCCTATCAATCTTATTCCAGGAGCTAAGTTGCCTAAATCTAGGTTGTATAACATTTCTGAACATGAAAGACTGGCCATTTGAGAGTATATTGCCGAGAGTATGAGGAAAGGACACATAAGACATTCCAAGTCTCCAGTGGCAGCAGGGATCTTTTCTGTTAAAAAAAGGATGGAGGTCTTCGGCCATGTCTGGATTTCCGTGAACTTAATCGGATTACTATCCGTGATCCGTACCCTCTTCCTTTGATTCCTTTGGTGCCAAGGTGTTCTCCAAGTTGGACTTAAGGGGGGCATATAATCTGGTTAGGATCAAGGAAGGGGATGAATGGAAGACGGCCTTTAATACTCCTGAGGGGCACTTTGATAACCTGGTCAACTAATGTTGCGGTTTTCCAACATTTTGTCAATGACATCTTTCATCACCTGGTGGGGAGGTTTGTAGTCATGTATTTGAATGACATTCTAATTTATTCTCCAGACATGGAAACACATCAGGATCACGTGAGACAGGTGTTACAGATCCTAAAGGACAATAAATTGTACACAAAATTGTGCGTTTTTGCTATACATGAGGTGCAGTTTTTGTGCTACCTGCTGTCATCTTCATGTTTTCGAATGGATCCTGAGAAAGTCTGTGCTGTATTGGACTGGGATCAACCCAAAAATCTGAAGGCTCTTATGCGGTTTTTAGGGTTCACCAACTATTACCAAAAATTTATTCTGAATTATTTGACAATAGTAAAACCCTTAACGGACATGACTAAGAAAGGGACGGATGTCTCAGTGTGGTCTGATTCGGCGTTGCGGGCCTTTTCTGCAATTAAGAAATGCTTTTTTTCTACCCCTATATTTGTCACATGTAATGGGGAGGGGACAACACATGAAAACACACAGAAGAAAATAAACCAGAGTCTAGGCCTCAAAGCTAAGGAAGAGGGATGGTGACCTCTTAGAAAAATCCCTAGACCTAAGTATACCCTGAAGGTGGAAAAACTCATACACCGGAACCTAGGCCCTGGAAAGCCTGGAAATCCCTAGGACCGGTGGCAGGGAATGAGACTACTGGTTCATTCCCAGGTGAAGGACCCAGCGTCTCCCTGAGGCCTAGAAACACAACACACAAGTGTCACAACAAAATGCACAACAAAAGCACTTATCTTTAAAGAGGCAATGGAGAAGCCGCTTATCCACAGGAACAATACACCAGCTCAACAAACACCAAGCAGGAAATATCAACTGCATGGTAGGCAGAGTGAGAGTGAACTAAAGAGAGCCTCAGTAATGACGACATGCAACACCTGACAAGGGGTGTGGTCATCACTAAACAACAGATAGCCTTACGTGCTGCCAATCTCCCTGATCTTCTCACCTCAGTCATGGGAGGGGCCATGACAATATTGGTGCAGCTGGATGTCTCACAACCTTTCATTGTGGAAGTGGACGTGTCCGAGGAAGCGGTAGGAGATGTTTTATCGCAGAGCCCGCCACCTGGTAAATGGCAACCATGTGCATTTTTCTCTAAAAACTCTTCCCCGCTGAGAGAAATTATGATGTGGGTAACAGAGTTACAGGCCATAAAATTGGCTTTTGAGGAATGGCGTCATTAGTTGGAGGGGGTGATTCATCCGATCACTGTGTTCACTGATCACAAAAATCTGGCCTGCCTGGAGACGGCTAAACGACTGAAACCAAGTCACATTGAAGGGGCAGGGAAGGGGGCGTGGTTACTGTGACTTGAAGCAAGTTGGTCGCTGCCTCCTTGACTTCAAGCATGTGTGGAGAAGCGCTCCGGGCAGGGGATAAAACAATGTTTTTAGTACTTTTGCTGCATCTGCCTTCAGGAACAAAGGCATCATCAGAAACACACTGCTGGCGACACGCAGGTATTGCTATCGGCTTGGGGTGGTTTTGGTAGGTGACAGGTTCCCTTTAAGTTGAAGGTACCATCTTGGAAGTTGGGTCCAAGGTTTATTGGTCCATATAAGATCACGGCCATTATTAATCCTGAAGCTTTTTGTCTTGAACTTCCTCAGGCCCTGAAAATTCATAATGTGTTCTTTGTTGAAGAGATATATTGAATTTTGGAGCCGTCTTCTTTGCCACCTGCTCCTGTCATGGTGGATGGTAGTTTGGAATTCCAGATTGCCAAGATAATTGACTCTCGAGTTCTCCGTAGATCTCTTCAGTATCTTGTCCACTGGAAGGGTTATGGACCAGAAGAGAGGATGTGGGTGTCGGCATCTGACGTGAATGCCAGTCATTTGGTGAAAGCTTTTCACAGGTCTCACCCGGATAAGGTCGGTCCTGGGTGCCTGGAGGTCACCCATAGAAGGGGGGGTACTTTCACGAATGTTCCCGTGACAAGTGCCAGGAGATCAGGAAGACTGGCAACACTTGGTCTGATCTGACAAGTTCCTTGTGGATCAATTTGTGCCTGTGTTGTTTTGGTAATGGTGTGCTTGTGTGGTTATTTTTCCTTTCTTATTCATTCCTGCTTCTCCCTCTTGGGGGTGCGGTTTATAGCTTCAGTTTCTGGACACTGGGCTAGCTGGTTGTTGGATCTCGGTTGAGCTCCTGGCGCTTCCTTTGCTCCATTTGAAATTAAGTGTCGTCTTCCCCTTTTGTATTATGTTTGTTGTATTTCCCTGTCTTTTGTATCTAGGCCTGAGGGAGACTCCTGTTCATCCTTCTGGTGGAGTAACAGGTCATCTCAAGTCCTGGCACTATTACCTACAGAGTGAGTAAGGGCCCTAGGTTCCGGTGTATGAACTTTCCTACCATCAAGGTCTGTTCATGCTGATAGATAGTCAGGACTTGCATTAGGGTTGCTATAGGAGGTGACCTGCTCCTTTGCCCTAGTTTCCAGCCCTAGTGTCTGTCCCCCCTTCACACCAACACCGTACCATGACAGGATTTGAGAAAATCAAGGCACATCAATAAATGAATAGCCAGACCATGGACTTGTTGAGGATCATGTGCTGCAGCTCAGGACCAGGTGTCTGTGCTGTAGAACGTGAATGGCTATTTCTGAGTGTCTGATATCTGGTACCTGTAGTCAGTCCCATTTCTGTGCTCTCCCTGTGTCTAGCTTTATGACTCTTCCATACACATACACACTTCGTTCAAATAAGAGTGCGTGTGTTCAGAACAGGGAGAGAAGAGAAAGCCTCTGCAAGATTATTCTGTCCCCTCGAGACACGTCTGCCCCCTCCAGACCCCTCTATACCATTTGTAACCCTCTATATGCTCCAGGCTCCTTTGTTCCCCTCCAGACTTCTCTGCCCTGTCGGGTATATAAAGCAAATGCTTTATATAAATATTTTAAAAAAATTAACGGATCAAAAGAAAAATTATTCAAACGATATTGACCCACGAGATGGACATAAACATCTCCAAAAGAGTTCAATCGAGAACCTGATTATTTTGTGCAAACAGTAAAACAGGGTACAAGCGTCTATGCAAAAATATAAATGGTTTATTATACAATCAAAAATTAATCAACGTAAATTTCAATAATATACAATGATATGCAGTACACAGAATTCACCACTACATGGTGCCAACAAAACACTACTCAACCAACACAAGAATATTATGCAATACGGCTTTAAAATTGTGAGAGATATACAATCAATGGATTATGCGGAAAACTCAATCAAGAAGATGACAGGTACAAGCCCTTGCTCCACCCAAAAATGATGACCAATCTCAGATATGGGGTAGTATTGCACAAAACTTATAAATTATTGGCTTGATATCAAACTAGGGAATACAAAGATTCCCAACAGAGAGTTTCTCCAATATTATCCCCTTTATTCAGTTATATGCATCGTAACTGAAATCAGAGAAAATACTGATGTAGCTACTAACGTTACACGTCCGCAAATGAGCGGCTATCTGACTAAGTATCAAGCCAATTAATTTAGATCAATACTACATAAAACAAAAATATACATTACCCAAGGGTCAAGTGATGTGCAGAGTCTTGGGGCAGCCAGCTCTTAAGAGTTTTTCCCGATAATCCAAATGATTCTCCAGAGATCTATAATCCAAATGTTTTTTTTTTCCTTTTTACTCCCAGTATCTCCCACGTTTTTGTCATCACCTCACTAGTGAAATGACTTCCGCGATCGGACTCGATGCGTTGGGGAAGACCGAACCTGGAAAACACGTGGTTAATTAGTAGAGACGCACAGCCCCCTCCAGACCTCTCTATCTCCTCCAGGCTCCTCTGTTCCTCTCCAAACTTCTCCGCCTCCTCCAGACCTTTCTATCTCCTCAAGGCTCCTCTGTTTCCCTCCAAGCTTCTCTGCCCCCAATAGACCCCTCTATACAATTCGGACCCTCTGTCTCCAGGCTCCTCTGTCTCCTCCAGACTTTTATGCCATTGCCTTATCTTCCTGACAACAAAATGATCAGTGTTACGAAGCAGATGTGGATCCACTGTGTTATTTGAACAGGTTTGGCTTGGGGCTAGTCCAAAGTGAGTTGGCTAATTGATCTCCTGATCTTCACCTTTTATCCGCTGTACTGGTATTTATACTCTGCTGCAGAGGAACCTTTAGGTTTGTGCATCATGGAGTAGGCTTTATTTTCGTTTTTACTCCCTGCCTACAAAGAGCTATAACTTTATTTTTCCATTCACATAGCCATATGAGGGCTTGTTTTTTTGTGGGAAAAGTTTTAGTTTCTAATTCTTTTCGCCTTATTCTCACCCCGAAAACTTTTTTATAGTCAAGTTTACAAAGATGTGTGGTGGCTCATTTTTTGCGGGACTATCTGTAGTTTTTGATAATACTTTTGGGGTGTGTATTACTTCTTGATGACTTTTTGTTCATTTTTTTCACCAATAATGTGATGAAATACAGCGAATTTTCGTTTACTCCATTCACCATATGCAATAACTTTTTTATATTTTAATAGTTTGGGCGTTTTTCGCACGTGGTAAAGCCTATGATGTTATTTTTAAAAATTGTTTATCTTTATTTTATGGAAAGGGTGCTTCCAGGTTCTAGCCCTCTCAGATGCCATGCACACATTTGACCATGGCATATGAGGGGTTAAATGTCCGCGATCGTCAATACCACTGATTGTGGACATTAGCTGCCATCTTTAAATACGGGGGAAAGTGACTGCTGAACAACAGAGGTCAATAGACACCAGTGGCTCAGGGTAAGAACGGAGATGAACAAAAGGAGAAGAAAAGAAATGAATCGCACATCCACTGCAAATGCTATGATCTCATCCCTGCATATCTGCAGGAGACCGCACTAAATAGCGCATGTGTACCACCCCCATGCTAAACGCTAAATGAGGCATTAGTGTACATTTTGATCAAAAGGCATAAGCCCACTCACCACGCCAAGGTCGCCTCAATGAGTGGGTCCTAACCTAAAATTGGCGCAGCGCTGCACGGCGACCACCAGCGCTGTGGCGCCATCCCGGCCGGCGGCGGGACCCAGTGGCCAAACAGCACCCCTGCTGTCTGACCATGCCAAACCTAGCTCTGGGCCCCACCAACCAGCCAGAAAAACAGCACAGTGGCCCCCATGCAGCACCGCACCATGTGAACAGTTGTCAAAGCTCACCTGCTCTGAAGCTCACAGGAACTCCAACTGAGAGCATGCTAGGCTAATTTAACCCCTACTACAGAATACTGGGCTAATTAAAATCACCTGGCTAGTGGAAGGAGTGCAGGTCCAGGGACAGAAACTCTATGTAATGAACAAAAGGAGAAGAAAAGAAATGAATCGCACATCCACTGCAAATGCTATGATCTCATCCCTGCATATCTGCATAAAAGGGAAAAGAGAAAAGAGAGGAGGCAGCGCCTCTTGTGTGGAACCTCACAGCACTCGGTATAGACACAGAAGTTACTGGTTATGCTTACCAGAAGGGGTTGTGAATGGTCACAACGCCTCCGAATCGCCTCGCTGGATGATTACCCGTCCAGTTTGCGGGAAAGGAGAGAACTGCGTCTGCTGCCCCTGGTCTGTATCCCTTGCCGTGGTCCGGTTGTCAGGATAGGTTTATGCAGAAAAGTGGAGAAAAATTAGACCATTCTCGGTGGCGCTGGTGCAGTAAAGGACTCGATATTCAAGAAGTACCAATCAAGGTAATCTTTTTATTAAAGGTTGTCTACGCGTTTCGGGGGTAGAACATCCCCCTTCCTCAGGACAATAAAACATTACATTTAAAATACAGTGTTTCTAGTTCTTTTATGCACTCAGTTTGAGCGCAATGTGTGCAGGTCACATGGGCGGAGGGGAGGCCGGGGGCGTGAGTGTTTGTCCTATCGCTAGGATACCAGACACTCCCCCAGGGGCAGGTGGCCAATCGTTTTTCTTTTTGGGTTGTTCTGGTGCCCTATAATCCCTCCTCCTGGCGTGTCATGGGTGGTAATTGTCCCGATTGGTCTAGCATCCGTGTGACGTCTCTGGGGCGGTGCTTGGATGACGTGGCTGGGGCCGCCCATCGATGATGTCAGTGGGCCGATCTTTCTGTGCGGCATCTGGATGGCATCAGAAGGAGGGGCGGTGCTCAGCTGACGTGTAAGTTCTGGGCTGCCGCTGGTTCAGGGTGGGCCGGTTTTTCTATATTATAGTAACTCCCCTGGTTAATCCTTATTGGGCAGCGCTCCAGGCCCATTGATGACCTCAGTGGGCCGGTCTTACGCTGACGCCTCTGGATACTATCAGGGGCGGTGCTTGGCTAACTTGTTGCAGAGCATCGCAGCATTTTCATTCACATTCAGCCGTTGTATAGTTCTATACCTGTTGTCATCGGAGATAGACATACCGATTTGCAGTATATTTTATTTTATGAGATTATTTATACCTAGAAGCCGTATGCCCTAAGTCATATCGGGACCCGGGGGGCAGATTTTGAATAAAGGGTATTTTGGAAGGGTGTATGTATATGAGAGGCATGTCCCAATTTCACTAATGATCGCTAATGTTTGTATTTTGGTGGTGGGGTCAGTTAGAGAACGGGAATATTTAGGGTTAGACCTATATACGCGTGTGCATGCGTGTTTTTGTGACCCGCCCGCGTATTAAATATCTATATGGCTTGGTGAAGTGGTGCTTAGTTGAATAGATAGATAAATGAATTAAAATTAGAATAAAAAATAAATATAAATAAATTGCTAGATGAATAGCTTAAAAATGCGGATGTGCGCATGTACGTATACACCCATATATGTACATACATATATACACACCCACACCCACAGATACCTGTGAAAAACACCCACACCCACAATAATGGTGGTCAGTGGTGGTCTTCATGTATATAAGTAAGGTTAAAAAATGCACTAAATAATATCCCTCTCTGTATATACGTGCATGCTCGTCTCCATCCTGCAATGTGGTGGTGTTTCTGTTACTGATCTAGTTTTTTCTTGAGTGGTTCCTTGATTCTTTCAGTTCTACGGTCATGGCTTTTGTTGGGGATTACAGGATGGTCTCGCTTATTTCGTTAAGCCCATATGGGGTCAAAGTGTCTAGTTGGTAGATCCAGTATACTTCTCTCCTCTGGAGGCTGCTGAACCTATTGTAAGGGTTGTCTCGGATGTAGTCTTTGGGTGTGATTTTTAGTGTACGTTTGTTTTTTTCTGGTGTTGTGGCGCAATGCCGTGAGATGCTGTGTTTTGGGCATAGTTTCTGTATATTGTGTCTGTGTTGGTTTACCCTGCAGTGTGACTCTTGTGTTGTCCGCCCCACGTACTGAAGTCCGCATTTGCATTCTATGAGATAAATTACATAGCTGCTTTTACAATTTAAATGATGTTTTATTGGGAAGGTGGCGCCATTTTTTGTTGAGCTAAAGGTCTTGCTATTGTGCGCGATTATATTACAGCAGAGGCACCGTTTTGTCCCACATTTGAAGCTGCCTACTGGCTCTTGTTTATTTTCATTTGAGATTTTTCTATTCTTTTTTCCTTTGCTGGGGGCTAGGGTATTTTTTATAGTCGGTGCTCTTCTGTAGGTCACAGCGGGTTTTTTTGGGAGGTATTTTTCCAGGTAGGGGTCACTTTTTAGGATGTGCCAGTGTTTTGACAGAATGTTTTGTATGATTATATTTGAGGTATTATATTGTGTGATCAAATTTAGGTGTTTTGGATATTTTTCTGTTCTTGTGTTTTTCTCCTCTTTTTTATTATTTGTTAGGCACTCCCTCTGTGTTGTTTTTTTGCTCTTTTGGTAGGCATTTTTTATTATTTCTTTTGGGTAGCCTTTGTCGATAAATCTTTTCTGGATAATTTTTGCCTGTTGGATGAAATCAATGTCCTCTGTGCAGTTTTGTCTTATCCGCTTGTATTGGCTGTAGGGAATGTTATGAAGCCATTTTTTATGGTGAAAACTTTTGTAATGTATGTAGCTATTAGTGTCTACTTGTTTAAAATATGTTTTAGTTGTGAGGGTATTGTTTTTGGTAGTGATGGAGATATCTAGGAAGTCTATTGTATTTTTGTTATAATTAGGGGTGAAGGATATTCCCCAGCTTGTCTCGTTTAGATCGTCACAGAACTTTAGTGCAGATTGTTCGTCCCCTTCCCAGATGATAAAGATATCATCGATATATCTTTTATAATACACAATGTGTTTGAGTTTCTCCGTGTTCCCATAGATGTGCATGTCCTCGAATTGGCCCATAAAGATATTCGCAAAGGCCGGTGCCACTTTCGTACCTATCACGGTCCCCCGGCATTGGTGGTATGTGGTGTTATTATAAATGAAGAAGTTATTTTCCAGGACAAAACGTAAGCTTTCTAATAAAAATTGAATTTGTGGTAGTTTTAGGGTGATATTTTTCAGGGTGGTTTATACGCATTTGATACCTAGCTCGTGTTGGATGTTTGAGTATAGTGCCGTTACATCCATGGTCAGCAGGGCGTATGTGTCTTTCCACTTTATTTTTTCGATTTCTTGAATTAACTGTCTGGAGTCGTGTAGATAGCTTGTTAAATTGCGGACGTACGGTTGGAGGAACAAATCGAGGTAGTGTGATATATTGCTTGTAGATGAATTTGTGTTTGACACTATTGGCCTTCCTGGTGGTTTTTCTGGGTTTTTATGTATTTTTGGTAGATGGTAGAAATATGGGTTGGAGGGAGCTTTTGGAATGAGGAAATTTTTTTCTTTTTTATTTATATATTGTTGGTCATAACTGTGTTTTACTAGGATTTTTAACCTTTTGATTATATCTGGGAACGGGTTATCTTGCGTCACACGGTAGTACTCAGTGTTGCTCAGAATATTCTGGGATTCTGCTTCATAGTCTTCTATATTTTGAATCACTATACCCCCTCCCTTATCTGCCGGCCGTATTATTATATTCTCATTATTTTTTAGAGTTTTCATAGCACGTACCTGACAGTGTGTTAGGTTCCCGCTAGTGATGGGTCTTTTTTGTTGTTGCTCGTTTTTTGGGGGATTTTATTCAAATCTGCTGCTATTAAGTCGAAGAAGGTGGGTATGAAGTGTCCTTCTCTGTGTACTGGGAAAAAACAGGATTTTGGATGTACTTGTTGGTGTTTGTATATTTCTGTTTCTTCTACTTCTGCAGATGCCATATTGTCTGTTTTTTATTTTTATTTTTATTTTCATATTCAAAAAATCTTTTAATGGTCAAGTTTTTTCTAAATTTCTGTATATCCAAATATAGTTGGAAGGGATCTATATTATGTAGTGGGCAGAAGGACAATCCTTTTTGCAAGAGGTTTTCTTCTTGTTTCGTGGTTTGGTATGATGAGAGGTTAAAATTTTTTACTGTTGGTGCATGGTCACTGTTTATTTTTTTGTTTATTATACGGGTTTTATTTTTCTGATGTTGTCCTCCCCTGCACCCTCGGGTTCGAATTTTCTCTTGCCGGGGGTGGGCTTGAAAAATTCCATTATCTGCGGGGTGACTGTTTTGTTGAGGTTTTTTGTGGTTGTGGTTTCCTTGTGTGTAGTTGGTATGGTGCGTGGGTGTAGTGGGGTTTTTATATGGTCTAAAAAAGGAACCAGGGCTGATATACCTGCCGCAGTATTGTCTATGGTAATTAGAGGTGTACTGTCTATCTGATCTTCTAGGATGGAGGTATGGTGAGTTGTTAGGATGGACATGTTGATGTTTGAATCTTGGGTGGGATTCCAAGAAGATTGGGTAATTCTTGTTTTTTCTCCTATTGTGCTGTTTTCAGATGTGTTGATATTTGTCTGTTCTGAGCTCTTCAGGGGGCTAAGTGTTATCAGTGGTGTTGATGTAACTGTCTCCTGATCTTTTCTCGTTACGTTTTTCCTTTTATAGTCTAGATACTTGGATTTCAGGACTCTGAATCTTTCTAGAAACTCATCTGTTGACGTGTCTAAGTCTTTTTTCTTTGTAGAGCAGTAGGGGCTGTTCTCAGTATTATAGGCTATCTTGGGGCTATATATGTGTGATGATTCCAATATATCCTTAGTTGTTTGTGTGTTCTTTTTTGGTGTGGTAGTGGGGAGCAATGTATGTGGTTCATTGGTTAGCAAATAATTGGTGCTGTCAGAGTGGGCGGTATGGACCTCTTTGTCTCTTTGTATTACTGCAATGGGTGTTTTCTGTAATTTCAGTGTTTCTTGTGGAAATGTTTTCGGAGTTTTTGTTTGTCTTTGATCTTGGCGCTTTGTGGTATTGTTTGTCGTGGCACTATTATTGGCTTTTGGTTTTGTGATATCCTTATTGAATGTTGTGGCACTAGTGTTAGTTTGTGGTTTTGTGGTATCCTTATTGAATGATCTCTTATATATTTGGTTGGTAAATGAACGTGTTCTGACCTCCTGATTGCTATTTGTCCTGTGGTCATGATTGGGTATGAGTCTGCGGTCATATGTGGTGTTATCTGAATTATGTTCGGTTGGAGTGGAGCCTGTTGGGTTTTGATGTGTGCTGTTTCTTTGTTGTTGTTTGGGTCTATAGTTCCCTTGTTGTTTGTCTAGTCTGTCCCTCTGTAATTTATTTGCTTTAGCAGCTACAATGTTCTGTTCATTTTGGTAGATTCTATTGGTCATGTTATGATTCATTGTTGTGTAATCTGGGTGGTCTGAGAAGGGTTGTAATTCCCTCATGGTTGTTTCTATCTTATCTATGTGTTTTTTTACACAGATTTCTCTTTTATGTGATATGATTCTCATGAGGCCTGCTGCACACTGATCCAGATAGTCATTCCATTCGTATACGAATGCTTGCTCATCGGGAAATGTGGGGGCGATGCCTATTCTTAGTCCTCGTGGGGCTATATTTTCTTGTGAATAGATCTGTAGGAAACTGATGTCCAATGCATGAAAAAGTTCACTTTTCAAGTTGTCTTCTAGCGTATAAAATAAAGTACACATAGTTTTTGTCTCATCTGGAGTGTAACTTGCCGTAACTTTGTCGTCCAATGTTGGTGTTTGATCTGCGATCTGTTTGGTTGTGAATCTTGATATTAACGATTTCCGTTGTTGCGTTCTTTGCGAGAAATATTCCATTTCTTTTTTTCGGGTGGTGCTGGTTCTTTATTTCACACTGGTGGCTGCAGGTCCTCCTCAAAGTATTCGGACTTGGGATGTCCTCCGGGGTCCGTGTGTTCCCACCGGGCTCCGGATGTAGTACATAAAAGGGAAAAGAGAAAAGAGAGGAGGCAGCGCCTCTTGTGTGGAACCTCACAGCACTCGGTATAGACACAGAAGTTACTGGTTATGCTTACCAGAAGGGGTTGTGAAAGGTCACAACGCCTACGAATCGCCTCGCTGGATGATTACCTGTCCAGTTTGCGGGAAAGGAGAGAACTGCGTCTGCTGCCCCTGGTCTGTATCCCTTGCCGTGGTCCGGTTGTCAGGATAGGTTTATGCAGAAAAGTGGAGAAAAATTAGACCATTCTCGGTGGCGCTGGTGCAGTAAAGGACTCGATATTCAAGAAGTACCAATCAAGGTAATCTTTTTATTAAAGTTGGTCTATGCGTTTCGGGGGTAGAACATCCCCCTTCCTCAGGACAATAAAACTTATTACATTTAAAATACAGTGTTTCTAGTTCTTTTATGCACTCAGTTTGAGCACAATGTGTGCAGGAACGCACCGGTGAGCTCAGCAACACCAAAAGACCCGGAAGACCACTGAAAGCAATTGTGGTGGATGACCAAATAATTATTTCCCTGGTGAAGAAAACACCCTTCACAACAGTTGGCCAGATCAAGAACACTCTTCAGGAGGAAGGTGTATGTGTGTCAAAGTCAACAATCAAGAGAAGACTTCACCAG
Organism: Bufo gargarizans; assembly: GCF_014858855.1. NCBI lineage: Eukaryota > Metazoa > Chordata > Amphibia > Anura > Bufonidae > Bufo > Bufo gargarizans. Next base: position 747,160,090 of record NC_058080.1, on the reverse strand, counting down.
AATGAATACAGAGGGTTCACCACAAGATGTAAACCATTAGTGAGCCTAAAAAAACAGGAAGGCCAGATCAGAGTTTGCCAAACGACATCTAAAAAAGCCTTCACAGTTCTGGAACAACATCCTATGGACAGATGAGACCAAGATCAACTTGTACCAGAGTGGAAGAGAAGAGTATGGAGAAGGAAAGGAACTGCTCATGATCCTAAGCAACCCACCTCATCAGTGAAGTATGGTGGTGGTAGTGTCATGGCGTTGGCATGTATGGCTGCCAATGGAGCTGCTTCTCTTGTATTTATTGATGATGTGACTGCAGCAGGGTGAATTCTGAAGTGTTTCGGGTAATATTATCTGCTCATATTCAGTCAAATGCTTCAGAACTCATTCGACGGCGCTTCACAGTGCAGATGGACAATGACCCAAAGCATACTGCAAAAGCAACCAAAGAGTTTTTTCAACGAAAGAAGTGGAATGTTATGCAATAGCCGAGTCAATCACCGGACCTGAATCCGATTGAGCATTTCTCTTGCTGCAGACAAAACTGAAGGAAAAATGCCCCAAGAACAAGCAGGAACTGAAGATAGTTGCAGTAGAGGCCGGGCAGAGCATCACCAGGGATGAAACCCAGCGTCTGGTGATGTCTATGCGTTCCAGACTTCAGGCTATAATTGACTGCAAATTAATTTGCAACCAAGTATTAAAAAGGGAAAGTTTGATTTATGATTATTATTCTGTCCCATTACTTTTGGCCCCTTAACAAGTGGGAGACACATATGCAAACTGTTGCAATTCCTACACCGTTCACCTGATTTGGATGTAAATACCCTCAAATTAAAGCTGACAGTCTGCAGGTAAAGCACATCTTGTTTGTTTCATTTCAAATCCATTGTGGTGGAGCCAAAAATGTTAGAATTGTGTTGATGTCCCAATATTTATGGACCTGACTGTAGCATACACTGTGCCACATAATATACAGTATACCTCTACACTGTGTAGGGGTTATACTGTTTATTGTACAGCATGGCACAGAGGTTATATTGTCCGGCATGGTGTAACCCCCATACATTTTATGTACAGTATACAGTAATCCGCCTTGCCATCTATGCTTTGAATCTAGTTTTACATGTTTCTTGGTTTTTGTACATTTACTTGCGTGTGCTAGTTGAGACCTGCTGTGATTGGGTTTTAGTTAGTTATTAAATACTAACATGACCGTTTTTTGAGTTTGCACATTATTGATGATTGTATTTCATGACTACTCTTCTAAGGGTATTGCCTTCCTTTATACTGCAGTTCTCCTGTACCACTCTGCCTGCGACTTTTAGCAGTTTAAGCAGTAATTTATGATTTTCTTTTGCTCTCAATAAATCTTGTGTTAAGTATAAAAAAAATTAAAAATATATATGGTGAGACGGTTGCAAGTACTCTTCTGATATGAGTTTTTTTGACACTCGCCCTGAGAGAAATTTTACCTAGAAACTGCACTGATCATGGCCCATCTGAGACATCAGGATATACTAATCGTTCCATATTTAGACGACTTTCTCTTGACAGCAGGATCACAAGATCTTCTGAAAAAGCATATTCAGATAACTCTGAATCTACTCCACGACCTGGGTTAGCTCATAAACCTGAAAAAGTCAGATTTCCAGATGAATTACAGGAAGGTAGTGCTGGGGACACTCCTGGATTCCATAAGTTAAATATCTTTTCTTCAATTTTATTCCAGCACCCAAATGCAAAGCGTTTATAAAATGAATATTTTCCTTCCAGAAAAAAGGAAGCTGTGCTATCAGGGAAGCAATGCATATACTAGGCATAATTACTTCTTGTATTCCCATGGTTCCTTGGGCTTAGATCAATACCAGACCCCTACAGAACCTGATCCTATCCAGCTGGAACAAGAAACAAAATACCTTAGACAAGAAAATTGTTATATCCACCAGAGTAAAGAATATGCTAGACTGGTGGATAGACCCAGACAATCTTCAAAAAGGAGTATGCTCTAACAAAAGTCCATTCGCGATAGTGACTACAGATGCCAGCAAGAAGGGCTGAGGAGCCCAGGTAGGGGAGCAGTTTTTTCAGGGAGATTGGTCGGAAATGGAAAGTTAAAGATCTTCAAATGCAAGAGAACTGGCGGCCGTTCTGAAAACCTTAAGAGCCGCAGGCCAGAGCCTGAGGGGAAAGCATCTGAGGATCTTATCAGACAATATGACAACAGTCTGCTACCTCAGACACCAAGGAGGAACTCAGAACCCTCAATTTCAGAGAATTGCGGATCAGATTTTCCTCTGGGCCCAAAACAATGTTTGGTTAATTACAGCCTTACACCTAAGATGGGCAGAAAACACCACGGCAGATTTCCTGAGCAGGAACAAATTCCATCTAGGGGAATGAAGGTTAGACAGACAGGTATTTCAGGAGCTGTGCCGCAAATGGGGATTGCCTCAAATCGATCTCTTTGCCTCCAGAGAAAATACCCAGACAAGAGATTATTTTTCTCTAGACCCCAGGGGAAATCCCTTAGGAGTAGATGCTATGTTGCAAATATGGAATATCAATCTGGCATATGCCTTTCCACCGATTCCGCTCACCCCGGCAGTTCAAAAGATCAGTCAGAGCCCAGGAAATTTCATATTCCTAGGTCCAGCTTTGCCAAAAAGAAGTTGGTATCCACTTCTAAAAAAGATGGCATTAGAACTGCCAGTATATCTACCTCTGATGTCGAACCTTCTGACCCAGGGGCCGTTACTTGATCCAGACCTGAAGAAGTTGAACTTTAAAGCTTGGATCCTGAGAGGCAGATGCTAAAAAGGCAGGGATTATCAGATTCTGTTATTTCCAGCCTACAGAAAAGCCATAAGCCGGTGACGTCGGCAATATACAACAAAATTTAGAAATTTATTTTATGCCTGGCTATTGGGTCCAACAACCCCCAAAAAAACTCTTTGACACTTTCTAATCCCTCCTAAGTCCTAAAGTTCAAGCACCCACCACAGACCTCTCTGCTAAAGAGTTAGCCGCCTACTTCACAGAGAAAATAGAACATATCCGTCATGAAATCAGCTCCCAGCCACTAAGTGCTATTCACCCCCCCCCCCCCGCATCTCCTCTGGCTCACTGTCCACATTTGACCCAGTCACGGAAGAAGAAGTCTCCAGGCTCCTCTGTTCTTCTCGTCCTACCACGTGCACCTCTGATATTATTCCCTCACACCTACTCCAGTCTCTCTCTCTGGCTGTCACCACTCACCTAACAAAAATCTTCAACGCAAACTGCCCTCACCAAAGTGACAAATGACCTCCTGACAGCAAAATGCAATGGTAACTACTCTCTCCTTGACCTCTCTGCAGCTTTTGACACTGTAGACCACCATCTCCTGCTCGCCATGCTCCAATCTATCGGCCTAAAGAACACTGCCCTCTCCTGATGTTCTTTCTTTCTCTCTGGTTGCTCTTTCAGTGTATCATTTGCTGGCTCCACTTCCTTACCTCTCCCCCTCACTGTTGGAGCTCCTAAGGGTTCAGTCCTAGGCCCTCTCCTCTTCTCCCTGTACACAGCACCAATTGGACAGACCATCAGCAAATTTGGTTTCCAGTACCATCTCTATGCTGATGACACACAACTATACACTTCATCCCCTGACATCACACCTGCTGTATTACAGAACACCAGCGACTGTCTCTCTGCCGTCTCTAACATTATGTCCTCTCTCTATCTGAAACTTAATCTTTCAAAAACTGAACTTCTTGTGTTCTCTCCATCTACTAACCTACCTAAACCTGATATCTGCCTCTGTGTGTGCAACACCGTCATTACTCCTAGGCAGAACACCGGGTGCCTCGAGGTGACTTTTGACACTGATCTTTCTTTCACCCCCTATATTCAATCTCTCTCCCGCTCATGCCGCCTACACCTCAAAAACATCTCTAGTATCCGCCCCTTTCTCACTATGGAAACAACAAAAACTCTCATTGTTGCCCTGATCCACTCCCGCCTTGATTACTGCAACTCACTATTAATTGGCCTCCCCCTCACCAGACTCTGCCCCCTCCAATCTATTCTTAATGCAGCAGCCAGGGTCACCTACCTGTCCAACCGCTACTCTGATGCCTCTGCCCTGTGTCAGTCATTACACTGGCTACCCATACACTATAGAATTTAATTCAAACTGCTCGTCCTCACCCACAAAGCCCTCCACAGTGCTGCACCACCCTACATCTCTTCCATCACCTCTGTCTACCACCCTACCCGTGCTCTTCGTTGAGCCAATGACTTACGACTGACTTCCACAAAAATCCGAAACGCTCTCTCCTGGCTCCAAGATTTCTCCCGAGCTGCACCGGTTCTCTGGAATGCTCTACCCCAAGAAATCAGGCTTAATCACAACATGCACAGTTTTAAGCGTTTGCTAAAAACACATCTTTTCAGGGTGGCCTATCACCTCCCTTGATCTAACCTCCCCATAGCCCATTTATTATTCCCTGAAGCTGAGCCTCCACTGCACCCAGAAGCACTTTGTATATTGGCTGCTGACCGACTCATGTGGTTTATATCTGCTCCCCTATTCTCCCAAGATGGCTGGACTATCGTACAGATGGAGTAGAGTTAACACTCCTGTTTTCTGAGTAGTGTTATGTAATCTAAGCACACACTTTCAATTGCTTTTCAATGGCTTTTGTTATCATTGGTTCACCCAGATTGTACATCCCCTACTGTAGTACAAATATTAGATTTTTTACAAAAGGGGTTTGATTTAGGACTATGACCAAGTACATTGACAGTACAGATCTCTGCTTTATCCACCTTTTTTGACTATCCTCTAGCCGATCACCAGTGGGTTAAGAGATTTATAAAGGCTATAACCAGATTAAGGCCCACCTTGAGGCAAACTGTGCCACCCTGGGATCTTTCTCTGGTACTAAATGCTCTATGTGAGGCACCCTTTGAGCCTTTAGAATCCATTTCCCTGAAACACTTATCATGGAAAACCGCCTTTTTAGTGGCCATCACTTCTTCGCATAGAATAGGGGAGATTCAGGCCCTATCTATAAAAGAACCCTATTTAAGAATCCTGGAAGACAGACTAATTCTAAAATTAGATCCAGGCTTTCTACCCAAGGTGGCAACATCTTTTCATAGAGAACAAGAGATAATCCTTCCCTCTTTTTATGCAGTGCTCCAGAGCCATTGGCTCCTAATCTGAAAAAGTTAGGAGCCAAATAAATGTTTTAGTCGCCAAAATAGGGCACTCTACCACCAGTTCTTAAGGGAGGGCTCACGTCCTTTGTATTGGGGACATGTGATGACCAGCAACTTCAGAGCAATTACTAAGCAGTTTTTTTTTTTTTTAGGGTACCCTTTACAAACACCCCAGTTGTAAAATTCATGTCCGCTGCTGGCAGTCTCACCTGGATTGTGGGTCTCTTGGTCCCAGTATTGGTCTCCCAGTCTAACTCCGGCTGCTCCCCCTCTTTCCTCTGCAGTCTCCGGTCTGACAGTCTGAAGTACACGGCCACGGTGCGGGGAAAGCAGACTGTGGTGATAATACGCAGTCCGGCAAGCTGCCCAGGTGTGGCACAGCACATTAGGGGCCATCCCTTGCAGTTTTTCAGCGTACGGGGCCCCAGTGAACAGTGAAAAGACGCGTCCACTCTGGGGTTCACCTGAACCTCTACTTTGGTGTAAGAGCGGCTCAGCCCCAGCTGGCTGAGCAAGGCATACAGCTAAGCCCACTGGTAGTTATCCAGGCAGTCAAAGGGAAGGGCAGACTTCATGGGCCCTGGGGCCCCCTTAAAGGGAGGCTTCCAGTTGGGCCCCTTGGGTTTGTAGTAGGGGGGCTGCTGCCAGTAAGTGGGCCCATAGTTTTGGAAGGGCGGATAGGGAGGGTACATGACTCCAGCCATAGTGCATAATCAGAGTCCTGCAAGGTGGGCTGTGCGGCTGCCCCTTATATCAGCCTGTTATAGCAGGCACGTTACTTTAATGACCGGCAGCCCTGTGGCCTTAACCCCTTCACTGCCAGCCACACCTGAGCCTCCCCAGCGTGGTGGCATTTCCGCATTGTAGACTGTACAAATGGCGGAGTGCTCCCTCATACCGCCGCACGTGCCCCAACCGATGGAACTGGTCACAATTGCACTTCTATCGAGCTCACACCAGAAAAGCCCCCCCCCCCCCCACACACACACTTCAGCCTAAAATTGGAGGCACGCAGAGAGAGGTAGGTAGGTGGGGGGGATACTGGGCAGCGGCAGCCATTGGCAAGTGAAGTGGCGAGGTGATCATCAGTCATCTCGCCACTTGCTAATGTTAAGTGTGTGCTGAAAAACTTGTCAAGCTAACCTGTTCTATGGAGCAGTCGGCATGGAGCAGGCTCCCCGTTTTCATAACTGAAGAGCAAGCTGCTGCTGTGTTTAGTGTGAGAGAATGGGGGTGGTGTGAGAGGAGCAGCCAATGGCAAGGCAGCCCGCAGATACTATGACCAATCAGCAGCCTCCTTACTAATAACAGAGCTCTGTAGTGTGCGGAGCTCTGTTATTAGATTGCTGTGTGTCTGCTGGATGAAATCCTGTTCTTAAAGCGGCAGAGCAGCAGAGGGTCTAGGCGTAAGCAGCGACAAGACTACAAAGTCTTGTCGCCATTTTGCAATTCTAAGTCGCATTGGCGACCATTTTGGTCGCCATCTGGAGCCCTGTTATGCTTCTCCTAGAAATCCACAAGAGGCGCGGTTTCACTGCCTAGACGTCCGAAGGACTGTCCTAAAATATCTACAGGAGACAGAATCAGAAAGAAGGGACTCTAACCTTTTCATCCAAATTGGAGGAACCAGGAAAGGGAAGAAAATCTCTAAAATGACTCTATCCAGATTGATTAAAAAGACGATCCAGGAATCCTATCATCTTCAGAACAAGTCCTGTCTAGTTTCAGTTAGGGCTCACTCTAGCAGGGCGGTAGCCACCTCCTAGGCAGAGAGAGCACACGCTACGGTAGACCAGATATGCCAAGCTGCAACTTGGTCTAGTTATAGCACCTTTTGCAAACACTACAGGTTGGATCTTCCGACCAGTCATAATCTGACCTTTGGTCGGAGGGTCCTTCAAGCAGTGCTCCCTCCCTGAGAGAATTATTTGGTAATTCTCCCATGTGCTGTCATGGGGGCCGTCCTGGAAATCAGTAACTAGTCTTACCGGTAATTGTTTTTCCAGGAGTCCAACATGACAGCACTCCTATTACCATCCCTTTTTGTTGATTACAGTGTGAAGTTAAGATATATAAATATATGATATAACAGACAATGAATAAAATGGAGTTGCATCTATCCGGTGTAGTAATTTAGAAAACACTGGAGACTGGGAGTGGGGGGAGACCTTTTAAAATTATCTCACTTCCTGTCCCTACAGAGATGGGGATGGACATCTTCCCATGTGCTGTCATGTTGGACTTCTGAAAAAACAATTACCGGTAAGACTAATTACTGATTTCAAAGTTGGTTTTTTTCAGTATTAAAATGCAAGAAAAACTATACATAAGTTGTAACGCCGTAATTATACTGACCCGGAGAATGAAAGTAACAGGTCAGTTTTACCGTATAGGGAACATCATAAAAACAAAACATAAAACTGTTGCGTAATTGCGTTATTTTTACCATTGCACCCCACATGGAATTTTATTCCATCTCCCCACTACATAATTTGCAATATTAAATGGTGGAATTAGAAAATGGAACTTGTCACACAAAAACGGCTCATACGGCTATGTAAAAGTAAAAAACAAAAATGTGAAAAACCCTACGGGGCTGAAAGCGTTAACTGTAAGGTTTAAAATATAAGTCATGAACAGAATATATGTCATCCTAAACAGGATTTATCAGATGTTTTATAGAAGCCGTTATGTGACATCAATTAAGCTTTTATATCCAAATATACAACCTGAAATGAAAACAATGTCTATGACCCAGTGATATATTGTTTCCCTATATTGTGGCCATATGGCTTCTCTCTTGTGCGACTTCAATACTAACCCCTAATTATGGCTTTAGAAGCAAACACATTTTTCTCATTCTGAATGCAGCTTCTCTCATGTGTGATTCCTCTTATGTTTTAGAAGACTTGATTTTTCTGAAAAACGTTTCCCACATTCTGAACACGAATATGGCTTCTCTCCTGTGTGACGTCTTTCATGTTTAACAAGATCTGATTTCTGTTTGAAACACTTCCCACATTCTGAACATGAATATGGTTTCTCTCCTGTGTGACATCTCTCATGTATAAAAAGATATGATTTCCGTGTAAAAAATTTCCCACATTCTGAACATGAATATGGCTTCTCTCCTGTGTGACATCTTTCATGTTTAACAAGATCAGATTTCTGTGTAAAACATTTCCCACATTCTGAACATGAATATGGCTTTTCCCCAGTGTGAATTCTCTCATGGTAAACAAGATTGGATTTCTGTATAAAACATCTCCCACATTCTGAACATGAAAATGGCTTCTCTCCTGTGTGACGTCTTTCATGAATAACAAGATCTGATTTCTGTGTAAAACATTTCCCACATTCTGAACATGAATACGGCTTTTCCCCAGTGTGAATTCTCTCATGGTCATCAAGATTGGATTTTTGTCTAAAACATTTCCCACATTCTGAACACGAATACGGCTTCTCTCCTGTGTGACATCTCTCATGTCTAACAAGATTTGATTTATCTGTAAAACATTTCCCACATTCTGAACATGAATACGGCTTTCCCCCAGTGTGAATTCTCTCATGTTTAACAAGATTTGATTTCTGTGTAAAACATTTCCCACATTCTGAACATGAATACATTTTCTCTCCTGTGTGATGTCTTCGGTATGTAGAAAGTCCTGAGATGTTTGTGGATTCTTTACCACAATGAAACCTTTTAATCCTTTTCTGACTTGTACTTGCGGTAACAATCTGTGATTGGTCAGGAGAAGGTTCCTCATAATTAGGAGGATTATATGACAGATCTGTACTGTGAATTCCTGGATGTACATTAAGGGTAATTAGGTTTTCTCCTGAAGAGCGCTGCAGGATCTCTTCATCTAGTGGTAACATGACATTTTCATATTTCTTACTGGGATTTTCTGTTAAGATGAAAAATGAAAATTTGTTTAAAATGTTTTTGTTTTTTTTGCAAACTACAGAGTAGACAAACTTATAACATTCCAATTAGGCTGGAAGTTGATCCAGCAGGAAGGAGAAGTGTTCATGCACTTGTGATCCCAGCCTTACAAAGCTTCTATAACGTCCTGACAAAGTCCAGGATTCTGGTTTACACCAGGTCATGACTTATTACATACAGTAAATAATGACTTAACAAAACTAAAAAAAATTGAAAATCCTGGCCATGTATGAAACCAATAGAACATCGTAAGCCCCACCCCTGCAGAACCTGTCTGTTGTTTCTATATGTGGAACCTTAAAATCCCCCCTTTTTGGACAGATTATAAGAGCAGCACAGATCAGTCACTGGTTATCTACCAGCAAGTTCACACAGAGCAGATCAGCTGCAGACATTTCTGTGACTGTCCCGCTGCCCTGAATGTGGCTTGTAATAATCCATGCACCTGCTGCAGAAACAACCCAATACATGGAAATGTCTACAATAAATGTGCCCTGTGTGAACACGCTCTAATGCAGCTGGAACATTCTGGGACATGCAGTTACTGCTAGAAGTCACACGTTCAGTCTGAAGGGGATAAGTAGGTAGTCGCTTAAAGGGGTTTTCACTTTTTAACCCAGGCAGCCCCCCTGACAGGAGCATCGGAGCAGTTCATGCTTTCCTTTGCCCTGCGCTAAATCGCGCAGGGCAAAGGCATTTTTTGAAAATCCGGTGACGTACCGGGCTCTCCATGGGGCTGCCAGGAAGCTCGGTGACATCACCGGCACTGATGGGTGGGATTTAGCGCTGCCCGCCCATCAGAGCCAGTGACGTCACTAAACACACTGCCGGGCGGAAAACAAAAGAGCCTGTGCCGTGCGTGATTTAGCGCAGGGCAAGGGAGCTTATTGGAGCATGAGATGCCCCGATGCTAGCCTCAGGGGGGCTGCCTGGGTGAAAATAAAGGTATGTCCGGGTTCAGCTCTGAACCCGGACAACCCCTTTAAGTGATGGACAACATGATCACATTTAGCAATTTAAAGCCGATGCCAGACAAGAATTTTACTACACATGACGGGTCTTACCTTGTGATATAAGGGAGATCATGACTAAGAGCCGGCTGGCTCGAAATATGTCGGTCTGACCAGGGACATGGAGGGACCTTTTTCACTACACCGCGTGTACGTTTGGAATATTCAATAAAGAACAAGATTTTATCTCCCTCGTGCTGGAAATCTGTTTATTTGAATGGAGTTAACGTTGAGCTGACCTGGCTGTTCCGTTGCACGACTGAATTGGTGAGCTGGATTTTTACCCATTTATACCTTCACATTACAGCTCTTACCTTGTAATATAAGAGGCTGGTGCTCCTCCATTACATGTCACTGCACACACGTGTATACACTGCACATGACGGCTCTTACCTTGTGATATAAGAGGCTGGTGCTCCTCCATTACATGTCACTGCACACACGTGTATACATTACACATGTCGGCTCTTACCTTGTGATATAAGAGGCTGGTGCTCCTCCATTACATGTCACTTCACACACGTGTATACACTGCACATGGCGGCTCTTACCTTGTAATATAAGAGGCTGGTGCTCCTCCATTACATGACACTGCACACACGTGTATACACTCCACATGACGGCTCTTACCTTGTGATATAAGAGGCTGGTGCTCCTCCATTACATGTCACTTCACACACGTGTATACACTGCACATGACGGCTCTTACCTTGTGATATAAGAGGCTGGTGCTCCTCCATTACATGTCACTGCACACACGTGTACACACTGCACATGACGGCTCTTACCTTGTGATATAAGAGGCTGGTGCTCCTCCATTACATATCACTGCACACACGTGTATACACTGCACATGACGGCTCTTACCTTGTGATATAAGAGGCTGGTGCTCCTCCATTACATATCACTGCACACACGTGTATACACTGCACATGACGGCTCTTACCCTGTGATATAAGAGGCTGGTGCTCCTCCATTACATGTCACTGCACACACGTGTATACACTGCACATGACGGCTCTTACCTTGTGATATAAGAGGCTGGTGCTCCTCCATCATGGCCTCCTTGTACAGACCCTTGTGTCCTTCTATATACTCCCACTCCTCCATGGAGAAATAGACAGTGACATCCTGACACCTTATAGGAACCTGACAACACAATGACACCGTCATCACCCAGACCCCTCCAGTGCTGTTACTGGAGAATTTCCCAGCATTCCCAGCAGTGTCACCTCTCCAGTCAGCAGCTCCATCATCTTGTGGGTGAGTTCTAGGATCTTCTGCTCATGTATCAGGGGGTGAGGGGGAGGCTCTGTGAGGGCGGGAGGGGTCCTGCTCTGCCCTCCTGACTCCTGGAGATGGATGATGGGAGTCACACAGTCCCCTGATGTCTTCTTCACTATTGTGTACTCCTGTGGATGGAGAGAGACACTTAGGGAATAAACCCTTCAGGGGCCATGTGCTCTCCTCCGGCCCTCTCCTCCTGGAACAACATGCCTACTTACCTCCTCATAGCTCCTACAACATGACTATTGGTCACATGATACATGTGAAAGATCAGAATCCATTTTGTCTCTGAGTACAAAGTTTCTTGGTGGAGAAATACAGAATGCTGACATGGCAATCACATGCCTCACTATCTGTGTCCTGTTCCCTGAAAATAACATTTTCTTTCAAGTTTCATGACCTTGTATAATAACTTTTCTTGAATTTGGTTCTGCTGAAAAGATACATAAGCGTCTTGTGCCTTTGGATGATAGACAATAAACTTGCTATAAGGAGCGTGTGTTTTGAAACAATAAACAGATGACTTGATTTGGCCATTGTGCCTGTGTCAGTCTTCTCTGTGTGCACATAAAACTCTGCAGTCTGATTTGGACTCCGGCAATCATAGGGAAGGGCCGATTGCCCTAACAATTCTTGGCGCCCGAACGTGGGGCTCGACTAGAGCTATTGAAAAGCTATTGAAAAGGGGAACTTAGGGAGTGTACCTGAGGGGTACAAGTCGGACAAACAATTGGTGGAGAATAGGGCTGAAATGATTACTCGATTAAATCAAGTAATTCAACACAAAAAAAATCATTGATGCAATTTTTTTTCTGTGGTCACCCGCTGGCTGCACTGGATCCTGACAGATCGTTAGGTCATAGTGTACGTAAGCGTGCAGTATGACCCAACGCTGTGTGACGTCAGGATCCAGTGCAGCACGCGGAGTAGAAGAGGAAGGAGCTGTGGAGCGGCGCCCCTACAGGAAAGGTAAGTATTTTATTTCACTGGCGCTGGGGATATGGCACTGAAGGGGGACAGCCGGCAATGGATGGCATGGAGGGGCTGACTGATGGCAGTGGGGGACATGGAGGTGCTGATCTGATGGCACTGGGAGACATCTGATGGCAATGGATGGCATGGAGGGGCTGATGGTACTGGGGGAGTGGAGCTGAAGGCACTGGGGTGGGGGAGAGCTGAAGGCACTACGGGAACAGAGATGATCGCACTGGGGTGGGGGAGAGCTGAAGGCACTGGGGGAACGGAGCTGATGACACTAGGGTGGGGGGGAGCTGATGCCACTGGGGTGGAGGAGAGCTGAAGGCACTGGGGGGAACGGAGCTGATGGCACTGGGGTGGGGGGAAGCTGATGGCAGCAGTTTGAAGAATGTCAATAAAGTGTTGGAGAAGGCAGGGGTGAAGTATGGGAATCTTAACCCTAAGAGTACTAGTACGATGGCACCCTGAGTTAGGGAGGAAGCCCCGGGGAAGCTAGTCTGGGAAAGATTTAGCGAACCCATAGTTGTTGGATTAAGGATCATGGATGTGAAGAAGTAGTTGATATTTGGATCAAAGTTGCACGTGAAGCAGAGACTGAGGGATGGAGAGGAGAAGTTGTTAGGGGAAGATTGTTTTATACGCTGAGACAAAGGACTGACGAAACTGACGTGACTCACAGAACAGCTGACATACCACTAACCCTTCACGTACCGCCACCATATCCCTCAGCCCCTCCAGGACTGGAAGTAACGGATCTGAAGGGTGGACATGTAGGGTTTGTGGGACTCCTGACTGGGCAGACTACACCTGTAGTCCCTTCCACTGCTACCTGTTTTACGGTTGTGGATCTAGCTAATGCCTTCTCCAGTGTTCCCCTACACCCAGATTGCCAGTACTTGTTTGCATTTACATATACCTGGACAGTGTTACCACAGGGTGCACAGAATTCACCCACTCTGTGCACCCAAGCCCTGCAGTCTGTATTAGATAACTGGGAGCCTCCTCAGACTGTGGTGCTGTTACAATATGCTGATGATTTGCTTCTTCTCGCCCGGTGTGTCAGCAGGCTACTTTGTCCCTTCTGACATTTCTGGCAGACAAAGGGGGCAAATCTTCCCGTGACAAACTACAGTATTGTAAAGATAAAGTGGTATTTTTAGGTCATTGTCTTTCACATGGGGCTCGCCACCTCACAGAAGACAGGAAAGAAGCGGTGGCCAAGATCCAGGTCCCCAGAGGAGCACAAGGATTAAGGGCGTTCCTAGATCTAGGTCCGTGGATCAGAAATGCTTCTATGTTGATGCAGCCATTTAATCTCCCCTTCGCTGTGACTGACAGCCGGCAGTTCAGCTGGCTTTGCCGAATTCTCTGCATAAGCGCCGTCAGTCACAGCAAAGGGGCGGGGAAGGGGGTGTGGTTTTCTTGACTTGAAGCAAGGAGGCCGCCGCCCCCTTGACTTCAAGCATGACTAGAGAAGTCATCGGCAGGGGATAAAAGAATGTTTTCTAAGCTTTAGCCGCATCGGACTTCAGGAAGCATGCTGCTGGCTACTGTCAGGTACTGCTGGCGGCTTAGGATGGTTTTTGGAGGTGACAGGTTCCCTTTAATTCTTTAGCGGTCACTGAGGCTGCCTATATTCTCCTCTATCATTTGACATAAGTATACTCTTCATGGTGATCTTTATTTTGCTTGTGGAGTGGCAGCATATAAGTGGATCCCACCTGGAGCCTGTAGTCTTCTCCTGTTGACTCCGGCCACATTTATGCCGTCACATGATAAGCTTGACATAAATGCTGTGCCTAAACATACAGTATATAGGAGAGCTGCAGACAACAGTCCCAGACCTAATGGAAGACCTCATGTAGTGGAGATAATTATTCTAACAAGTCCCTTAGTACTCTGTTTATCTATCCAGTGATAATGCAGATGTGGGACAAGTTGGTGGTGGCCACAGATTATCTGGATGATCAAATATGGGATGTGTGGGGGATGCTAAACCAGACCAATGATGTCCAGTCCCAGCTATTGTGGTCACCCACCAGCACACCCTAGTCTTGGATTATCTTACTGCCAAGGAGGAAGGTAATGGGTCCCGTCTGTTGCCATTATATAGACCCCCAAGGTAATCTCCGGGTAAGAGCAGGAACAGAGAAAATGAAGGAGATGCGTGAGAAGTGGCTGGAAGCTCACAGTATCAAGAATAATAACTGGTGGGGTGACACATTGTCATTCCTAAATCCTGCAAATTGGTTCAAAGGTCTTGGAGGTTGGTTCATGGGGATTCTACAAGTAGTTATAATAGTTTTAGTAAAATATATCATTATTACAGTTGTTTTAATATGCGTCAATGAAATGTGTACAAGAAAGGGACAGTATCGAGATTATTGAGACAATCTGGACGACCGCGTCTCCTTCAGGGAATCCAGGATTTAATACTTCACTAGATAACGTTGTAGGAAGTAGGCGATCACAAAAATTACGTTTAACTATTCAATTACTGTCGCTAAAATATAACTGTTATTCTGAAAAATGGAAAGAAAAAAGTGGGTATTTTCATCTTAACGTATAAGTAAAACCACACACAGCGTCCACAGGTAAGGTGCTCGCTACGGGTATCTTATTAACCCCTCAGATCAAGACCCAGGACTGTGTACATACAAAGGGAGCAGACTAGTAGCTGGAACTCAGGGGGGTGGGAACCTAGCAATGAGCGCTCCCCCACCTAGTGTTCCCCCAGTGTATAACCAGTTACCAAACTGCAACGTATTAGTAGGGGTCTGCTGCCCTTTGACTGTGATTTACACTAGGCTACCGATATGTCTCGCTATTCACATTGAAGCTGTCCCCTCTTCAGGTTAACCTGCCATTTGTCAAAACTAATGTCATTACCTCAGACTTTGAAAGGAAGGAAACAATACTGCGGCAATCAGTGGAGAAATTCACTGCGTATATCAGGGAAAGGAAACACAACGTGTCTGTGCGTGATGCCCGTGATTTTACGGAGGGCACCGTTCTTAGCTATACCAGTAGCAAAAACAAAAATACAGAAAGCGAGACTGACATCTCATCATCAGGGGGTGAAAATGTATCAGCAGCAGCAACATCAGAGGACGGGGTTGGCGACCAAATAGAAACCGAGGTAGAGGCAGAACTGATAGGGGGGAGAGAGGTGGGTTTTTTTAGGAATGGGCACAGAATATCCGCTGAGAAGCAGGAAAAACCAATAGCCCTATTGAGGCGCACACTGAGGACAAGTCATTAATCTATCCAATCGGTCTCTTACATTGACTGAGATGGAACGGTTACGGAAGGGACTGTCTTTTGTCCCACTGTGTAAGTATAACCCATTTAATTGGGTGAAGGACATCAACCTCTTTATCCGAAAACTGAAATGGAGAAAATTCTTCCTCACCCATGATCGTGATCAATGCCGGAGATTGGGCATAGATGAGGAAGAATTGGGTGATGTGCGTTAGGTACTGGTCCCTTTACCGACCGTCTAGAAATACTCCACCTATCAGCGACTCTTCCCCCCGGATGCCTTCCTTAGGACCGTGACAGAGAAATTAAGGACACTACATGTAGATGGGTAGGGTTTCAATAATCTTACCCCGAGTGAATCTGAGGCTTTAGAACTGCTACAGAATGAGGCAGAGATCATTATAAACCCCTCTGACCAGGGTGGTAATGCAGTAGTGTTAGGAAGAGAAATGTGTCTAAGTATCCTGAATGACCGCTCATGGTACGCCAAACTTCGCCCCAACCCTACCGGTGTCTGAAAATCTAATTAGCAGAGATGTTGAGTGAGGCTAAAAGACTAGGTCTGGTCAGTATGACCGAATATACCTACCTGCTACCTGATAACCCCATTACGCCTGTGTTTTACGCTCTGCCTACAATACACAAGGGGGTGAACTGCCTTAAAGGCAGACCCATAGTGTCTGGGGTCGGCAGCCTCACGGAAAAGATCAGCAATTACGTTGATGTGATCTGACGCCCTTTCGTGTTTAGTCTACCCTCATACGTAAAGGGACTCGATGGATGTGCTCAGACATCTTAATGACGTGGTGTGTGAGAGGGGGAACACTCCTTGCCAGCCTAGATGTGGAAGCCCTCTACAGCTCCATCCCACACGAAAGAGGATGTGAGGGCTTTTCTGGCAGAATGGGGGGCACACCTGAGATCGCATAATGAGTTTGTTATCCAATTGCTGACCTTTATCCTAAAGAACATCGTATTCCTGTTTGACAGGCAGGTCCTCCACCAGCTCAGGGGAGTCGCCATGGGCAGTCCCTGTGCCCCGACCTTCACCAATCTCTACCTGGGCTGGTGGGAGAGAGAGGTTGTTTTGGGGAAGAGCTTGAGTCGCTGGTCCTCATCCATCACCTTATGGTTGAGGTTTATCAACGGCGTCTTCATATTATGGGATTACACCGCCTCTACTTTAATGAATTTGTGACTGCCCTGAATCAGAATGATCTAGGCCTATATTTCACCCGTGAGATTCATGATACCAAACTGACATTCCTAAACCTCGCCATTAAGATCAGTCCTGATAGGACAATCACAACCAACATGTATAGGAAACCCAAGGCTACAAATACATGACTAAAGTGGGAGAGTAGTCATCCACTCCCACTGAAGTGTGGTATTCCTAAAGGACAATACTTGCGGGCGAGGCGGAATTGTTCAGAATGGGCGGATTTTAAGGTGGCTGCAAATGACTTAAGGACCAGGTTTAGTCGGAGGGGCTAACCAGCAGAACCGCTCAGACAAGCATATCATCATGCGGCTGCATGTAACAGAGAGAACCTTCTACATCCTAAAACCATCAACACTGATTATTCCAAAGCAAGAATTATTGGTACGTTTGATGTAGCACATAGGGAAATACAGAAGGTTTTAAATTATAGCTGGGGTCTTTTGCAGTCAGATCCGATTGTGGGACACCTAGTGGGAGATCACCCACTCATCACGTTCCGTAGAGGTGGTAATCTGAGGGATAAACTGGTACACCGCGCTTTCTCCACTCCAGCACGTGATACTTGGTTACCCAACAGACCACCGGGCGCTTTCAACTGCAGCAGATGTGCGGCTTGTAAAGTCATAAAGAAGGGGAAGCCGGTTGTAAGCTACGGAGAAGAGCTGGGCGATTCGGTCCTTTATCAATTGTAGAACAGGGGGAGCGGTGTACGTGGCAACATGCTCATGCAAATTACAGTATGTTGGCAAAACCAAACGTATCGGTGAACATCTGCGGGATATTTCCAATGAAGCCGATTCACCAATTACTCAGCATGTGTTGAAATATCGCCCGGATACGACCGACTGTATTAGGTTTCAAGGAATTGAGCATATGAGAACATCTGCGCGAGGGGGCCATGTGGATAATCTCCTCCTCCGCAAAGAGGCCCAATGGACCTGTACCTTACAGACCGTAAAGCTCCAGGGTTTAAATGAATGTATTTCGTATACCAGCTTTATACAGTGATATATACCAGGGCTAGGCCTCTGAGTTCTGTGACTACGTTAAATCTGACAGTATGGTCCCCAGTTTTTGATGAGCAGGGTCTTAATATCCCTGAGATGATTTGATTGTGGTTGTCACCTCCGTGACGTCTTCTGGAATTAGTGTCATCCTGATCTGTTGACACAATTCACATGGGTCTATTTATTGAAGCCACAGGTGTGACATTTATGGACCCTCTTCTGTGTCCAGGTCCACCGTATCTGTGTGGTTACGTTGTATATGAGGATACACACACTGAGGATTTATTGATACAGTTTGTTCTGTGGAGTGATGGACACATTTAGTGTACACTTGGGCCTATGCGTTATATTACAGGTTACTCCTGACTGATTGTCACCCGCTTGGCACCCATCCTGTGGATTTAGTGGGCTTTGGAATGTCCTGGATGCGATGGTGCCGCCTTAGATTCACTCCTTGATACCCTACTTACCCTTATGCCTCCTTCAGCGATGTGACTAGGCGGGGCAGGGATGCGCCGTTTAACGCAGTGCCCCCGATTCATTGGCTCCCGCGCTGCTAATGCCGGCCTAGAGGGCGTGGCTTTTTCTTCTTCAGCAGCAGCGCTGGGCGGGCGCGCTACGGCCATCCCAGTGCCGCAGGCTACGTGTCTGCACGCTATGTACCAGAGCGTGCAGCATTTGCTGTTTGTCTGTCTAACTGTAATAGCTCCTGATGACTGGGCTGTATAGTCAATAACAGCCTAAGAAACGCGTCGAGCCAGGCTGTCCACCCTGAAGAGATAGGGGACAGCTTCAATGTGAATAGCGACACATATCGGTAGCCTAGTGTAAAATACAGTCAAAGGGCAGCAGACCCCTACTAATACGTTGCAGTTTGGTAACTGGTTATACGCTGGGGGAACACTAGGTGGGGAGCGCTCATTGCTAGGTTCCCACCCCCCTCAGTTCCAGCTACTAGTCTGCCCCCTTTGTATGTACACAGTCCTGGGTTTTGAGCTGAGGGGTTAATAAGATACCCGTGCTCAGCGAGCACCTTACCTGTGGACGCTGTGTGTGGTTTTACTTATAGGTTAAGATGAAAATACCCACTTTATTCTTTCCATTTTTAACAGAATAAAAGTTATATTTTAGCGACAGAATCCAGGATTTGCACTGGTGGGTGAGATTAGCCCTTCTGAAGAACCTGAGGTGAGGCTTGCGCTCCCCAGATATCTCCAAATGGGGGAATTGTGAGAGATGGGAATCCATTTTGTCTCTGAGTACAAAGGGTCTTGGTGGAAAAATACAGAAAGCTGACATGGCAATCACATGCCTCACTACCTGTGTCCTGTTCCCTGGAAATAACATTTTCTTTCAAGTTTCATGACCTTGTATAATAACCTTTTTTGAATTTGGTTCTGCTGAAAAGATACATAAGCGTCTTGTGCCTTTGGATGACGGACAATAAACTTGCTATAAGGAGTGTGTGTCTTGAAACAATAAACAGATGACTTGATTCGGCCATTGTGTCTGTGTCAGTCTTCTCTGTGCGCACATAAAACTCTGCAGTCTGATTCGGACCCCGGCAATCATAGGGAAGGGACGATTGCCCTAAAAACACATCACTCACCATATTGGGGGCTGATCTTCAGGTTCTCCTTCACTTGGAAGGTCTGGAGGCCGTTCTCCAGGACCCGGGACTCTTCCTATCACTTCCTATGATGGATTCTCCTTCCCGATGTCTGACTTGTTACAGAATACAATAAAGAGGAGAGAAATCTAGAAAAGTTTACCTCTCCGCTCAGCAGGGAGATGATCTCCAAGGTGAGGTCTAATATTCTTCTGCTGATCTCCTTCCTGTCCATCCTTGGGGGTCATTCAGGAGAAGAGGAGAGAACTGGAGGAGCTGGAGGCTTCTAGTACTGCAGGCGCCTTTATGAGAAGAGGAGAGGAAATCATCCAGGGGACAAGACCAGATGTCACCTCCAGAACCGCACTTCCTGAGCCTGGAGGGGCCCCGCTTCTCAGAGCTCCCGCCACATGGATTCCAGGGGCCCCAACATGGAGATCTCTGGTGGCTCCACAGGAGATAAATGTCTGATAGATGCAGGTCCCACCTCTGGGCTGTGCTCAGCTGTGTCCAGAACTCCTAGAGAAGAGACTGGAGAGAGCTGAGCTCAGGCCGGGCCCCGCTCCATTCATTCTCCTCCTGGAGGCAGGGGCCCCTCACCAGGACAGTCAGGGGCCAGCGAATGATGACAACCCCCACTATCCCCCCTACTCCTCCCCCATCATACTAAGCTGAGGAGCGGAGAAGGATTCCTTGTGTGTAATGGAGGAGAATCTCCAGAGGTGACATGTCTGAGCTCTCCACCACACTGTCTCCTCACAGCTCATCTTACCTGCAGGCTGGAGGAATGGCTGATACCAGAGAGAACAAGAGCCCTGACTACCGACCAGGACCTGCCCAGTATCTGCTGAACTGCCAGAGCTGAAGGACCTGGGGTGACGTCACCGTCATGTGATCAGTGCAGGGGGCGTGGCTCAGCAGTGACTACCGACCAGGACCTGCCCAGTATCTGCTGCACCGCCAGAGCTGAAGGACCTGGGTGACGTCACCGTCATATAATCAGGGGAGGGGGCGGGGCTTAGCAGTGTCTAACGACCGGGACCTGCCTAATATCTACTGCACTGCCAGAGCTGAAGGACCTGGGGTGACGTCACTGTCATGTGACCAGGGGGCGGGTCTCAGTGGTGAAGGACCTTTGGTGACGTCACCGTCATGTGATCAGTGCAGGGGCGTGGCTCAGCAATGGAAAAGAGGCGGTGAAGGCTCTGGGGGTGACATCATGGTCATGTGATCAGTACAGGGGGCGGGGCTCAGCATTGGAGAAGAGGTGGGGTTAGAAGCAGTGATGTTAGTCATGTGACATGAGGGGGCGGAGCTTTCTATGGAGAAGGAATTGTAGGATTGATGATTTTTTTCTCTATACATCTTAAGGAAATGCTGGGAGTTGTAGTTCTCTCACCCGATATCCTGTAGAGGGTTGGATTTGTATATATATATTGGCCCTGTATGGGCAGTAAGGGCCCAGGTTTGTGGCTATATATATAGAGATGGGTGTACGCCCCTTATATTGCACAGGTCTGTATATATATGTATATAATATGTCCCCTGTAGTGGGAAATGCCCAGGATATTTATATATGGGCTACTTGCTCAGGTTTTGTGTGCATAATCTGCTAATGGATATATATATACAGTTGCAAAAAAAAGTACCGTATTATTCGCCCTATAAGACGCACCTAGGTTCTTGAGGAGGAAAAAATAAATAAAAAAATTTTAACCAAAAGGTGGGCTTTGAACTAATGGTAGCCTGTGAATGACATTATCATGGGGTCTGTGGCTGACACTGTTATAGGGGACCTGTAGAGGACGCTGTTATGGGGGATCTGTGGCTGACATTGTTATCGGGATCTGTGGATGGCACTATTATGGGGGATCTGTGGATGACACTATTATGGGGATCTGTGGATGGCACTGTTATGGGGGTCTGTGGATGGCAGTGTTATGGGGATCTGTGGTTGACACTATTATGGGGGATCTGTGGATGACACTGTTATGGGGGATCTGTGGCTGACACTGTTATGGGGATCTGTGGTTGACACTATTATGGGGGATCTGTGGATGACACTGTTATGGGGGATCTGTGGCTGACACTGTTATGGGGGATCTGTGGCTGACATTGTTATCGGGATCTGTGGATGACGCACTGTTATGTGGATCTGTGGATGGCACTATTATGGGAGATCTGTCGATGACGCACTGTTATGGGGATCTGTGGCTGACACTGTTATGGGGATCTGTGGATGGCACTGTTATGGGGGTCTGTGGATGGCAGTGTTATGGGGATCTGTGGATGGCACTGTTATGGGGGTCTGTGGATGGCAGTGTTATGGGGATCTGTGGATGCCACTGTTATGGGGGTCTGTGGATGGCAGTGTTATGGGGATCTGTGGATGGCACTGTTATGGGGATCTGTGGTTGACACTATTATGGGGGATCTGTGGATGACACTGTTATGGGGATCTGTGGATGGCACTGTTATGGGAATCTGTGGCTGACACTGTTATGGGGATCTGTGGATGGCACTGTTATGGGAATCTGTGGCTGACACTATTATGGGGGATCTGTGGCTGACACTGTTATGGGGGTCTGTGGATGACACTGTTATGGGGGATCTGTGGATGACACTGTTATGGGGATCTGTGGATGACACTATTATGGGGGCTCTGTGGCTGACACTGTTATGGGGATCTGTGGATGGCACTGTTATGGGGATCTGTGGATGGCACTGTTATGGGGATCTGTGGCTGACACTATTATGGGGGATCTGTGGATGACACTGTTATGGGGGTCTGTGGCTGACACTGTTATGGGGGATCTGTGGCTGACACTGTTATGGGGGGATCTGTGGCTGACACTGTTATGGGGGTCTGTGGCTGACACTGTTATGGGGGATCTGTGGCTGACACTGTTATGGGGGATCTGTGGATGACACTGTTATGGGGGGTCTGTGGCTGACACTGTTATCGAGGGTAGAGACTGGATAGAACCGGCACTCAAAACAATCGGATTACACGTGGGAATTGAATAAAAATTTATTAAACCATCAACGCTATATAGTGCACCAAGGTAAAATTCATATAAAATATAAATAAAAAGCATATAATCTCAGTGTCAGCCAAACGAGTAGAATTTTCTTAGGGCACAGAAGTCTGAATGCTACGCACAGAGGGCTGCATCCGTGTCCCCCCAATTGGGTAGGCTATTGGATCACAGTCGTCTGCGACGGAGCAATACAGAGCTGATTGAATATTGTGCTTCAAGTATATTCGCAGGTAGTATTCACATATAGATTTCACATAATCTTAAATGCATATAAATATAATCTTATGCCACCGTGTAGGGTGTGGGAAAAGATATTTGAAGATGAACTGTGTTCATTTATCCATCACCTATAGTGGTCTCGAATTCTGAGTAAACTGTAGGTGAGAAAGTCACTAGTCCAGCACGTCTAATGTCACCGTGCTCATGCCGCCTTGCGTGCAGCGGTTCAGTATAGTTCCACTTGAGTTAGTGTTACTCACTGTGTCCCGTGTGAATTCACTCGGTTAGGTCTGCGGGAGGTTTTCTGTCGTGGCATCCCACGCTTCAGTCTTTCTCCGCTGTATTTGTATCGGGTCCGGTTGTCTGTTTGGATCCCGTCTGTACTCTCGTGGGAGACCTATATCAGCTGTTTCACTTACGTGAATTTTACAGCGCTTCTTGGTCTTACGTGAGTAAGTGGATAAACTTTAGTACATGGCCATGCACCGCTGCGATGGTTCTTTCACAGGTAATACGCCCAGACGCGTTTCGAGATATCTTATCTCTTCCTCAGTGGGTACTCAGTGTTATGGGAGATCTGTGGATGGCACTATTATGGGGATCTGTGGATGGCACTATTATGGGGGTCTGTGGATGGCACTGTTATGGGAGATCTGTGGATGGCAGTGTTATGGGAGATCTGTGGATGGCACTGTTATGGGAGATCTGTGGATGGCACTGTTATGGGAGATCTGTGGATGGCACTGTTATGGGAGATCTGTGGCTGACACTGTTATGGGGTCTGTGGATGGCACTGTTATGGGAGATCTGTGGATGACACTGTTATGGGGTCTGTGGATGGCACTGTTATGGGAGATCTGTGGATAGCACTGTTATGGGATCTGTGGATGACACTGTTATGGGGGATCTGTGGATGACACTGTTATGGGGATCTGTGGATGACACTGTTATCGAGGGATCTGTGGATGGGAGATCTGTGGATAGCACTGTTATGGGGTCTGTGGCTGACACTATTATGGGGATCTGTGGATGACACTGTTATGGGGGTCTGTGGCTGACACTGTTATGGGGGTCTGAGGATGGCACTGTTATGGGAGATCTGTGGATAGCACTGTTATGGGATCTGTGGATGACACTGTTATGGGGGATCTGTGGATGACACTGTTATGGGGATCTGTGGATGACACTGTTATCGAGGGATCTGTGGATGGGAGATCTGTGGATAGCACTGTTATGGGGTCTGTGGCTGACACTGTTATGGGAGATCTGTGGCTGACACTGTTATGGGGTCTGTGGATGGCGCTGTTATGGGGATCTGTGGATGGCACTGTTATGGGAGATCTGTGGATGGCACTGTTATGGGAGATCTGTGGATAGCACTGTTATGGGGTCTGTGGCTGACACTATTATGGGGGATCTGTGGATGGCACTGTTATGGGGATCTGTGGCTGACACTATTATGGGGGATCTGTGGATGACACTCTTATGGGGTCTGTGGCTGACACTGTTATGGGGGATCTGTGGCTGCCACTATAATGGGGGATCTGTGGATGACACTGTTATGGGGGATCTGTGGATGGCACTGTTATGGGGTTCTGTGGCTGACACTATTATGGGGGATCTGTGGATGACACTGTTATGGGGGATCTGTGGCTGACACTGTTATGGGGGGATCTGTGGCTGACACTGTTATGGGGGTCTGTGGCTGACACTGTTATAGGGGATCTGTGGATGACACTGTTATGGGGGATCTGTGGATGACACTGTTATGGGGGGTCTGTGGCTGACACTGTTATGGGGGATCTGTGGATGACACTGTTATGGGGGATCTGTGGATGACACTGTTATGGGAATCTGTGGCTGACACTATTATGGGGGATCTGTGGATGACACTGTTATGGGGGTCTGTGGCTGACACTGTTATGGGGGTCTGTGGCTGACACTGTTATAGGGGATCTGTGGATGACTCTGTTATGGGGGATCTGTGGATGACACTGTTATGGGGGGTCTGTGGCTGACACTGTTATAGGGGATCTGTGGATGACACTGTTATGGGGGATCTGTGGATGACACTGTTATGGGGATCTGTGGCTGACACTGTTATGGGGATCTGAGGCTGACACTATTATGGGGGATCTGTGGATGACACTGTTATGGGGGATCTGTGGATGACACTGTTATGGGGGGTCTGTGGCTGACACTGTTATCGAGGGATCTGTGGCTGACACTGTTATGGGGATCTGTGACTGACACTGTTATGGGAATCTGTGGCTGACACTGTTATGGGGGTCTGTGGATGGCAGTGTTATGGGAGATCTGTGGATGGCACTGTTATGGGAGATCTGTGGATGGCACTGTTATGGGAGATCTGTGGATGGCACTGTTATGGGAGATCTGTGGATGGCACTGTTATGGGAGATCTGTGGATAGCACTGTTATGGGGTCTGTGGCTGACACTGTTATGGGAGATCTGTGGCTGACACTGTTATGGGGGTCTGTGGATGGCACTGTTATGGGGGTCTGTGGATGGCACTGTTATGGGAGATCTGTGGATGGCACTGTTATGGGAGATCTGTGGATAGCACTGTTATGGGGTCTGTGGCTGACACTATTATGGGGGATCTGTGGGATGGCACTGTTATGGGGATCTGTGACTGACACTGTTATGGGGGTCTGTGGATGGCAGTGTTATGGGAGATCTGTGGATGGCACTGTTATGGGAGATCTGTGGATGGCACTGTTATGGGAGATCTGTGGATGGCACTGTTATGGGAGATCTGTGGATAGCACTGTTATGGGGTCTGTGGATGACACTGTTATGGGAGATCTGTGGCTGACACTGTTATGGGGTCTGTGGATGGCACTGTTATGGGGGTCTGTGGATGGCACTGTTATGGGGTCTGTGGCTGACACTGTTATGGGAGATCTGTGGCTGACACTGTTATGGGGGTCTGTGGATGGCACTGTTATGGGGGTCTGTGGATGGCACTGTTATGGGAGATCTGTGGATGGCACTGTTATGGGAGATCTGTGGATAGCACTGTTATGGGGTCTGTGGCTGACACTATTATGGTGGATCTGTGGATGGCACTGTTATGGGGATCAGTGGATGGCACTGTTATGGGGATCAGTGGATGGCACTGTTATGGGGGTCTGTGGATGGCACTGTTATGGGAGATCTGTGGATAGCACTGTTATGGGATCTGTGGATGACACTGTTATGGGGGATCTGTGGATGACACTGTTATGGGGATCTGTGGATGACACTGTTATCGAGGGATCTGTGGATGACACTGTTATCGAGGGATCTGTGGCTGACACTGTTATGGGGATCTGTGGCTGACACTGTATGGGAGATCTGTGGATGGCACTTTTATGGGAGATCTGTGGATGGCACTGTTATGGGAGATCTGTGGATAGCACTGTTATGGGTCTGTGGCTGACACTGTTATGGGAGATCTGTGGCTGACACTGTTATGGGGTCTGTGGATGGCGCTGTTATGGGGGTCTGTGGATGGCACTGTTATGGGAGATCTGTGGATGGCACTGTTATGGGAGATCTGTGGATAGCAACTGTTATGGGGTCTGTGGCTGACACTATTATGGGGGATCTGTGGATGGCACTGTTATGGGGATCTGTGGCTGACACTATTATGGGGGATCTGTGGATGACACTGTTATGGGGGTCTGTGGCTGACACTGTTATGGGGGTCTGTGGCTGACACTGTTATGGGGGATCTGTGGCTGCCACTATAATGGGGGATCTGTGGATGACACTGTTATCGAGGGATCTGTGGCTGACACTGTTATGGGGGATCTGTGGATGACACTGTTATGGGGGTCTGTGGTTGACACTGTTATGGGGGTCTGTGGCTGACACTGTTATAGGGGATCTGTGGATGACACTGTTATGGGGGATCTGTGGATGACACTGTTATGGGGGGTCTGTGGCTGACACTGTTATAGGGGATCTGTGGATGACACTGTTATGGGGGATCTGTGGATGACACTATTATGGGGGATCTGTGGATGACACTGTTATGGGGGTCTGTGGCTGACACTGTTATGGGGGTCTGTGGCTGACACTGTTATAGGGGATCTGTGGATGACACTGTTATGGGGGATCTGTGGATGACACTGTTATGGGGGGTCTGTGGCTGACACTGTTATAGGGGATCTGTGGATGACACTGTTATGGGGGATCTGTGGATGACACTGTTATGGGGGATCTGTGGCTGACACTGTTATGGGGATCTGAGGCTGACACTATTATGGTGGATCTGTGGATGACACTGTTATGGGGGATCTGTGGATGACACTGTTATGGGGGGTCTGTGGCTGACACTGTTATCGAGGGATCTGTGGCTGACACTGTTATGGGGATCTGTGACTGACACTGTTATGGGGATCTGTGGCTGACACTGTTATGGGGGTCTGTGGATGGCAGTGTTATGGGAGATCTGTGGATGGCACTGTTATGGGAGATCTGTGGATGGCACTGTTATGGGAGATCTGTGGATGGCACTGTTATGGGAGATCTGTGGATGGCACTGTTATGGGAGATCTGTGGATAGCACTGTTATGGAGTCTGTGGCTGACACTGTTATGGGAGATCTGTGGCTGACACTGTTATGGGGGTCTGTGGATGGCACTGTTATGGGGGTCTGTGGATGGCACTGTTATGGGAGATCTGTGGATGGCACTGTTATGGGAGATCTGTGGATAGCACTGTTATGGGGTCTGTGGCTGACACTATTATGGGGGATCTGTGGATGGCACTGTTATGGGGATCTGTGACTGACACTGTTATGGGGGTCTGTGGATGGCAGTGTTATGGGAGATCTGTGGATGGCACTGTTATGGGAGATCTGTGGATGGCACTGTTATGGGAGATCTGTGGATGGCACTGTTATGGGAGATCTGTGGATGGCACTGTTATGGGAGATCTGTGGATAGCACTGTTATGGGGTCTGTGGCTGACACTGTTATGGGAGATCTGTGGCTGACACTGTTATGGGGGTCTGTGGATGGCACTGTTATGGGGGTCTGTGGATGGCACTGTTATGGGAGATCTGTGGATGGCACTGTTATGGGAGATCTGTGGATAGCACTGTTATGGGGTCTGTGGCTGACACTATTATGGGGGATCTGTGGATGGCACTGTTATGGGGATCTGTGACTGACACTGTTATGGGGGTCTGTGGATGGCAGTGTTATGGGAGATCTGTGGATGGCACTGTTATGGGAGATCTGTGGATGGCACTGTTATGGGAGATCTGTGGATGGCACTGTTATGGGAGATCTGTGGATGGCACTGTTATGGGAGATCTGTGGATAGCACTGTTATGGGGTCTGTGGCTGACACTGTTATGGGAGATCTGTGGCTGACACTGTTATGGGGGTCTGTGGATGGCACTGTTATGGGGGTCTGTGGATGGCACTGTTATGGGAGATCTGTGGATGGCACTGTTATGGGAGATCTGTGGATAGCACTGTTATGGGGTCTGTGGCTGACACTATTATGGTGGATCTGTGGATGGCACTGTTATAGGGATCAGTGGATGGCACTGTTATGGGAGATCTGTGGATAGCACTGTTATGGGATCTGTGGATGACACTGTTAGGGGGGATCTGTGATGACACTGTTATGGGGGATCTGTGGATGACACTGTTATGGGGGATCTGTGGATGACACTGTTATCGAGGGATCTGTGGATGACACTGTTATCGAGGGATCTGTGGCTGACACTGTTATGGGGATCTGTGGCTGACACCTGTTATGGGAGATCTGTGGATGGCACTTTTATGGGAGATCTGTGGATGGCACTGTTATGGGAGATCTGTGGATAGCACTGTTATGGGGTCTGTGGCTGACACTGTTACAGGGAGATCTGTGGCTGACACTGTTATGGGGGTCTGTGGATGGCACTGATTTATGGGGGTCTGTGGATGGCACTGTTAGGGGAGATCTGTGGATGGCACTGTTATGGGAGATCTGTGGATGGCACTGTTATGGGAGATCTGTGGATAGCACGGTTATGGGGTCTGTGGCTGACACTATTATGGGTGGATCTGTGGATGGCACTGTTATGGGGATCTGTGGCTGACACTATTATGGGGATCTGTGGATGACACGTGTTATGGGGTCTGTGGCTGACACTGTTATGGGGGTCTGTGGCTGACACTGTTATGGGGATCTGTGGCTGCCACTATAATGGGGGATCTGTGGATGACACTGTTATCGAGGAATCTGTGGCTGACACTGTTATGGGGGATCTGTGGATGACACTGTTATGGGGGTCTGTGGCTGACACTGTTATTGGGGGTCTGTGGCTGACACTGTTATGGGGGATCTGTGGATGACACTGTTATGGGGGATCTGTGGCTGACACTGTTATGGGGGGTCTGTGGCTGACACTGTTATGGGGGATCTGTGGATGACACTGTTATGGGGGATCTGTGGATGACACTGTTATGGGAATCTGTGGCTGACACTATTATGGGGATCTGTGGATGACACTGTTATGGGGGTCTGTGGCTGACACTGTTATGGGGGTCTGTGGCTGACACTGTTACGGGGGATTTGTGGATGGCACTGTTATGGGGGATCTGTGGACGACACTGTTATGGGGGGTCTGTGGCTGACACTATTATGGTGGATCTGTGGATGGCACTGTTTATGGGGATCAGTGGATGGCACTGTTATGGGGATCAGTGGATGGCACTGTTATGGGGATCTGTGGCTGACACTATTATAGGGGATCTGTGGATGACACTGTTATGGGGGTCTGTGACAGACACTGTTATGGGGGTCTGTGGATGGCACTGTTATGGGAGATCTGTGGATAGCACTGTTATGGGATCTGTGGATGACACTGTTATGGGGGATCTGTGGATGACACTGTTATGGGGATCTGTGGATGACACTGTTATCGAGGGATCTGTGGATGACACTGTTATCGAGGGATCTGTGGCTGACACTGTTTATGGGGATCTGTGGCTGACACTGTTATGGGAGATCTGTGGATGGCACTTTTATGGGAGATCTGTGGGTGGCACTGTTATGGGAGATCTGTGGATAGCACTGTTATGGGGTCTGTGGCTGACACTGTTATGGGAGATCTGTGTCTGACACTGTTATGGGGGGTCTGTGGATGGCGCTGTTATGGGGGTCTATGGATGGCACTGTTATGGGAGATCTGTGGATGGCACTGTTATGGGAGATCTGTGGATAGCACTGTTATGGGGTCTGTGGCTGACACTATTATGGGGGATCTGTGGATGGCACTGTTATGGGGATCTGTGGCTGACACTATTATGGGGGATCTGTGGATGACACTGTTATGGGGGTCTGTGGCTGACACTGTTATGGGGGTCTGTGGCTGACACTGTTATGGGGGATCTGTGGCTGCCACTATTATGGGGGATCTGTGGATGACACTGTTATGGGGGTCTGTGGCTGACACTGTTATGGGGGATCTGTGGATGGCACTGTTATGGGAGATCTGTGGATGGCACTGTTATGGGAGATCTGTGGATAGCACTGTTATGGGGTCTGTGGCTGACACTGTTATGGGAGATCTGTGGCTGACACTGTTATGGGGGTCTGTGGATGGCACTGTTATGGGGGTCTGTGGATGGCACTGTTATGGGAGATCTGTGGATGGCACTGTTATGGGAGATCTGTGGATAGCACTGTTATGGGGTCTGTGGCTGACACTATTATGGGGGATCTGTGGATGGCACTGTTATGGGGATCTGTGACTGACACTGTTATGGGGGTCTGTGGATGGCAGTGTTATGGGAGATCTGTGGATGGCACTGTTATGGGAGATCTGTGGATGGCACTGTTATGGGAGATCTGTGGATGGCACTGTTATGGGAGATCTGTGGATGGCACTGTTATGGGAGATCTGTGGATAGCACTGTTATGGGGTCTGTGGCTGACACTGTTATGGGAGATCTGTGGCTGACACTGTTATGGGGGTCTGTGGATGGCACTGTTATGGGGGTCTGTGGATGGCACTGTTATGGGAGATCTGTGGATGGCACTGTTATGGGAGATCTGTGGATAGCACTGTTATGGGGTCTGTGGCTGACACTATTATGGTGGATCTGTGGATGGCACTGTTATAGGGATCAGTGGATGGCACTGTTATGGGAGATCTGTGGATAGCACTGTTATGGGATCTGTGGATGACACTGTTATGGGGGATCTGTGGATGACACTGTTATGGGGGATCTGTGGATGACACTGTTATGGGGGATCTGTGGATGACACTGTTATCGAGGGATCTGTGGATGACACTGTTATCGAGGGATCTGTGGCTGACACTGTTATGGGGATCTGTGGCTGACACTGTTATGGGAGATCTGTGGATGGCACTTTTATGGGAGATCTGTGGATGGCACTGTTATGGGAGATCTGTGGATAGCACTGTTATGGGGTCTGTGGCTGACACTGTTAAGGGAGATCTGTGGCTGACACTGTTATGGGGGTCTGTGGATGGCACTGTTATGGGGGTCTGTGGATGGCACTGTTATGGGAGATCTGTGGATGGCACTGTTATGGGAGATCTGTGGATGGCACTGTTATGGGAGATCTGTGGATAGCACTGTTATGGGGTCTGTGGCTGACACTATTATGGGGGATCTGTGGATGGCACTGTTATGGGGATCTGTGGCTGACACTATTATGGGGGATCTGTGGATGACACTGTTATGGGGGGTCTGTGGCTGACACTGTTATGGGGGTCTGTGGCTGACACTGTTATGGGGGATCTGTGGCTGCCACTATAATGGGGGATCTGTGGATGACACTGTTATCGAGGAATCTGTGGCTGACACTGTTCTGGGGGATCTGTGGATGACACTGTTATGGGGGTCTGTGGCTGACACTGTTATGGGGGTCTGTGGCTGACACTGTTATAGGGGATCTGTGGATGACACTGTTATGGGGGATCTGTGGATGACACTGTTATGGGGGGTCTGTGGCTGACACTGTTATAGGGGATCTGTGGATGACACTGTTATGGGGGATCTGTGGATGACACTGTTATGGGAATCTGTGGCTGACACTATTATGGGGGATCTGTGGATGACACTGTTATGGGGGTCTGTGGCTGACACTGTTATGGGGGTCTGTGGCTGACACTGTTATAGGGGATCTGTGGATGACACTGTTATGGGGGATCTGTGGACGACACTGTTATGGGGGGTCTGTGGCTGACACTATTATGGTGGATCTGTGGATGGCACTGTTATGGGGATCAGTGGATGGCACTGTTATGGGGATCAGTGGATGGCACTGTTATGGGGATCTGTGGCTGACACTATTATAGGGGATCTGTGGATGACACTGTTATGGGGGTCTGTGACAGACACTGTTATGGGGGTCTGTGGATGGCACTGTTATGGGAGATCTGTGGATAGCACTGTTATGGGATCTGTGGATGACACTGTTATGGGGGATCTGTGGATGACACTGTTATGGGGATCTGTGGATGACACTGTTATCGAGGGATCTGTGGATGACACTGTTATCGAGGGATCTGTGGCTGACACTGTTATGGGGATCTGTGGCTGACACTGTTATGGGAGATCTGTGGATGGCACTTTTATGGGAGATCTGTGGGTGGCACTGTTATGGGAGATCTGTGGATAGCACTGTTATGGGGTCTGTGGCTGACACTGTTATGGGAGATCTGTGTCTGACACTGTTATGGGGGTCTGTGGATGGCGCTGTTATGGGGGTCTATGGATGGCACTGTTATGGGAGATCTGTGGATGGCACTGTTATGGGAGATCTGTGGATAGCACTGTTATGGGGTCTGTGGCTGACACTATTATGGGGGATCTGTGGATGGCACTGTTATGGGGATCTGTGGCTGACACTATTATGGGGGATCTGTGGATGACACTGTTATGGGGGTCTGTGGCTGACACTGTTATGGGGGTCTGTGGCTGACACTGTTATGGGGGATCTGTGGCTGCCACTATTATGGGGGATCTGTGGATGACACTGTTATGGGGGTCTGTGGCTGACACTGTTATGGGGGATCTGTGGCTGACACTGTTATGGGGGTCTGTGGCTGACACTGTTATGGGGGATCTGTGGCTGCCACTATAATGGGGGATCTGTGGATGACACTGTTATCGAGGGATCTGTGGCTGACACTGTTATGGGGGATCTGTGGATGACACTGTTATGGGGGTCTGTGGCTGACACTGTTATGGGGGTCTGTGGCTGACACTGTTATAGGGGATCTGTGGATGACACTGTTATGGGGGATCTGTGGATGACACTGTTATGGGGGGGTCTGTGGCTGACACTGTTATAGGGGATCTGTGGATGACACTGTTATGGGGGATCTGTGGATGACACTGTTATGGGAATCTGTGGCTGACACTATTATGGGGGATCTGTGGATGACACTGTTATGGGGGTCTGTGGCTGACACTGTTATGGGGTCTGTGGCTGACACTGTTATAGGGATCTGTGGATGACACTGTTTATGGGGGATCTGTGGATGACACTGTTATGGGGGTCTGTGGCTGACACTGTTATCGAGGGATCTGTGGCTGACACTGTTATGGGGATCTGTGACTGACACTGTTATGGGGATCTGTGGCTGACACTGTTATGGGGGTCTGTGGATGGCAGTGTTATGGGAGATCTGTGGATGGCACTGTTATGGGAGATCTGTGGATGGCACTGTTATGGGAGATCTGTGGATGGCACTGTTATGGGAGATCTGTGGATGGCACTGTTATGGGAGATCTGTGGATGACACTGTTATAGGGGATCTGTGGATGACACTGTTATGGGGTCTGTGGCTGACACTGTTATGGGAGATCTGTGGCTGACACTGTTATGGGGGTCTGTGGATGGCACTGTTATGGGCGTCTGTGGATGGCACTGTTATGGGAGATCTGTGGATGGCACTGTTATGGGAGATCTGTGGATGGCACTGTTATGGGAGATCTGTGGATAGCACTGTTATGGGGTCTGTGGCTGACACTATTATGGGGGATCTGTGGATGGCACTGTTATGGGGATCTGTGACTGACACTGTTATGGGGGTCTGTGGATGGCAGTGTTATGGGAGATCTGTGGATGGCACTGTTATGGGAGATCTGTGGATGGCACTGTTATGGGAGATCTGTGGATGGCACTGTTATGGGAGATCTGTGGATAGCACTGTTATGGGGTCTGTGGCTGACACTGTTATGGGAGATCTGTGGCTGACACTGTTATGGGGGTCTGTGGATGGCACTGTTATGGGGGTCTGTGGATGGCACTGTTATGGGAGATCTGTGGATGGCACTGTTATGGGAGATCTGTGGATAGCACTGTTATGGGGTCTGTGGCTGACACTATTATGGTGGATCTGTGGATGGCACTGTTATAGGGATCAGTGGATGGCACTGTTATGGGGATCTGTGGCTGACACTATTATGGGGGATCTGTGGCTGACACTATTATGGGGGATCTGTGGATGACAGTGTTATGGGGGTCTGTGGCAGACACTGTTATGGGGGTCTGTGGATGGCACTGTTATGGGAGATCTGTGGATAGCACTGTTATGGGATCTGTGGATGACACTGTTATGGGGGATCTGTGGATGACACTGTTATGGGATTCTGTGGATGACACTGTTATCGAGGGATCTGTGGATGACACTGTTATCGAGGGATCTGTGGCTGACACTGTTATGGGGATCTGTGGCTGACACTGTTATGGGAGATCTGTGGATGGCACTTTTATGGGAGATCTGTGGATGGCACTGTTATGGGAGATCTGTGGATAGCACTGTTATGGGGTCTGTGGCTGACACTGTTATGGGAGATCTGTGGCTGACACTGTTATGGGGGTCTGTGGATGGCGCTGTTATGGGGGTCTGTGGATGGCACTGTTATGGGAGATCTGTGGATGGCACTGTTATGGGAGATCTGTGGATAGCACTGTTATGGGGTCTGTGGCTGACACTATTATGGGGGATCTGTGGATGGCACTGTTATGGGGATCTGTGGCTGACACTATTATGGGGGATCTGTGGATGACACTGTTATGGGGGTCTGTGGCTGACACTGTTATGGGGGATCTGTGGCTGACACTGTTATGGGGGATCTGTGGCTGACACTATTATGGGGGATCTGTGGGTGACACTGTTATGGGGGATCTGTGGATGACACTGTTATGGGGGATCTGTGGATGACACTGTTATCGAGGGATCTGTGGATGACACTGTTATCGAGGGATCTGTGGCTGACACTGTTATGGGGATCTGTGGCTGACACTGTTGTGGGGGTCTGTGGATGGCACTGTTATGGGAGATCTGTGGATGGCACTGTTATGGGAGATCTGTGGATAGCACTGTTATGGTGTCTGTGGCTGACACTGTTATGGGATATCTGTGGCTGACACTGTTATGGGGGTCTGTGGATGGCACTGTTATGGGGGTCTGTGGATGGTACTGTTATGGGAGATCTGTGGATGGCACTGTTATGGGAGATCTGTGGATGGCACTGTTATGGGGTCTGTGGCTGACACTATTATGGGGGATCTGTGGATGGCACTGTTATGGGGATCTGTGGATGGCACTGTTATGGGGATCTGTGGCTGACACTATTATGGGGGATCTGTGGATGACACTGTTATGGGGGATCTGTGGCTGACACTGTTATGGGGATCTGTGGATGGCACTGCTATGGGAATCTGTGCTGACACTATAATGGGGGATCTGTGGATGACACTGTTATGGGGGTCTGTGGATGACACTGTTATGGGGGTCTGTGGCTGACACTGGTATGGGGGATCTGTGGCTGACACTATTATAGGGGATCTGTGGATGACACTGTTATGGGGGATCTGTGGATGACACTGTTATGGGGGATCTGTGGATGACACTGTTATCGAGGGATCTGTGGATGACACTGTTATCGAGGGATCTGTGGCTGACACTGTTATGGGGATCTGTGGCTGACACTGTTATGGGGGTCTGTGGGTGGCACTGTTATGGGAGATCTGTGGATGGCACTGTTATGGGAGATCTGTGGATAGCACTGTTATGGGGTTGGTGGCTGACACTGTTATAGGGGTCTGTGGCTGACACTGTTATGGGGGTCTGTGGATGGCACTGTTATGGGGGTCTGTGGATGGCACTGTTATGGGAGATCTGTGGATGGCACTGTTATGGGGTCTCTGGCTGACACTGTTATGGGGGTCTGTGGATGGCACTGTTATGGGGGTCTGTGGATGACACTGTTATGGTGGTCTGTGGATGGCACTGTTTTGGGGGATCTGTGGATGGCACTGTTATGGGGGATCTGTGGATGACACTGTTATGGGGGTCTGTGGCTGACACTGTTAGGGGGATCTGTGGATGACACTGTTATGGGGGTCTGTGGCTGACACTGTTATGGGGGATCTGTGGCTGACACTATTATGGGGGATCTGTGGCTGACACTATTATGGGGGATCTGTGGATGACACTGTTAGGGGGATCTGTGGCTGACACTGTTATGGGGGATCTGTGGCTGACACTATTATGGGGGATCTGTGGATGACACTGTTATGGGGGATCTGTGGATGACACTGTTATGGGGGATCTGTGGATGACACTGTTATGGGGGATCTGTGGATGACACTGTTATCGAGGTATCTGTGGCTGACACTGTTATGGGGATCTGTGGCTGACACTGTTATGGGGGTCTGTGGATGGCACTGTTATGGGAGATCTGTGGATGGCACTGTTATGAGAGATCTGTGGATGGCACTGTTATGGGGTTTGTGGCTGACACTGTTATAGGGGGTCTGTGGCTGACACTGTTATGGGGGTCTGTGGATGGCACTGTTATGGGGGTCTGTGGATGGCCCTGTTATGGGAGATCTGTGGATGGCACTGTTATGGGGTCTCTGGCTGACACTGTTATGGGGGTCTGTGGATGGCACTGTTATGGGGGTCTGTGGATGACACCGTTATGGGGGTCTGTGGATGACACTGTTTTGGGGGATCTGTGGATGGCACTGTTATGGGGGATCTGTGGATGACACTGTTATGGGGGTCTGTGGCTGATACTGTTATGGGGATCTGTAGATGGCACTGTTATAGGGATCTGTGGCTGACTCTATTATGGGGGATCTGTGAATGACACTGTTATGGGGGTCTGTGGCTGACACTGTTATGGGGGATCTGTGGCTGACACTATTATGGGGGATCTGTGGATGACACTGTTATGGGGGATCTGTGGATGACACTGTTATGGGGATCTGTGGATGACTCTGTTATCGAGGGATCTGTGGCTGACACTGTTATGGGGATCTGTGGCTGACACTGTTATGGGGGTCTGTGGATGGCACTGTTATGGGGGATCTGTGGATGGCACTGTTATGGGGGATCTGTGGATGGCACTGTTATGGGGTCTGTGGATAGCATTGTTATGGGGGATCTGTCGATGGCACTGTTATGGGAGATCTGTGGATGGCACTGTTATGGGGGTCTGTGGATGGCACTGTTATGGGAGATCTGTGGATGGCACTGTTATGGGAGATCTGTGGATGGCACTGTTATGGGGTCTCTGGCTGACACTGTTATGGGGGTCTGTGGATGGCACTGTTATGGGGGTCTGTGGATGACACTGTTATGGGAGTCTGTGGATGGCACTGTTTTGGGGGATCTGTGGATGGCACTGTTATGGGGGATCTGTGGGTGACACTGTTATGGGGGTCTGTGGCTGACACTGTTATGGGGATCTGTGGCTGACACTGTTATGGGGATCTGTGGCTGACACTATTATGGGGGATCTGTGGATGGCACTGTTATGGGAGATCTGTGGATGGCACTGTTATGGGGGTCTGTGGATGGCACTGTTATGGGGTCTGTGGATGGCACTGTTATGGGAGATCTGTGGATGGCACTGTTATGGGAGATCTGTGGATGGCACTGTTATGGGGTCTGTGGCTGACACTGTTATAGGGGTCTGTGGATGGCAATGTTATGGGGGTCTGTGGATGGCACTGTTATGGGAGATCTGTGGATGGCACTGTTATGGGGTCTCTGGCTGACACTGTTATGGGGGTCTGTGGATGGCAATGTTATGGGGGTCTGTGGATGACACTGTTATGGGGCATCTGTGGATGACAGATAAATAGCATCTTATGCTATTTGTCATCCACAGATCCCCCCATAACAGTGTCAGCCACTGTGAATGACCCCCAATACAGGGGGTAAAGGCTGGCATCTATACTAGTTCTGTAATGGCAGTGAGGCCTGGTGCAGTCACTGTATTCTATTGCACCAGGCCCCGCTCACTGTACTAATCGTATCTAATTGCAGGCAATGTTTAACTATAGAATATGTTCAATCCAACAGCCTGTACTTACGTCCATAGCAGGCAGGAGGCTGGGCGGGCACTGGCAGTAACTCACTACGTCACGCGCCCGCGCCACCTGCTTCATTCATAAAGTGTGCGGAGCAGGCACGTGACGTAGGAAGTTACGCTGCCAGTGCCCGCCCACCCACCCAGCCTGCTGCCTGCTACGGACGTAAGTACACGCTGCTGGATTGAACATATTCTATAGTTAAACATTGCCTGCTATTAGATATGATTAGTACAGTGAGCGGGGCCCGGTGCAATAGAATACAGTGACTGCACCGGGCCTCACTGCCATTTCAAAAGTAGATGCCAGCCCCCAGCCCCTCCTAACTGATACACCTCCGACAGCGCTGTGCAGCATGCGGTCGGCGGTGTATCAGTGTAAACGGCAGCAATCGCCCCATAAGACGCACTACCATTTTCCTCCCACTTTTGGGGGAAAAAGTGCGTCTTAAAGGGTGAAAAATGCGGTATGTGAACCCTTTGAATGATATGGATTTCTGCACAATATTACAGCTGCCCTGCCCTATAAAACACACACACCAGTTCTGGGTTTGCTTTTCACAAGAAGCATTGCCTGATGTGAATGATGCCTCGCACAAAAGAGCTCTCAGAAGACCTACGATTAAGAATTGTTGACTTGCATAAAGCTGGAAAGGGTTATAAAAGTATCTCCAAAAGCCTTGCTGTTCATCAGTCCACGGTAAGACAAATTGTCTATAAATGGAGAAAGTTCAGAACTGCTGCTACTCTCCCTAGGAGTGGCCGTCCTGTAAAGATGACTGCAAGAGCACAGCGCAGACTGCTCAATGAGGTGAAGAGGAATCCTAGAGAGTCAGCTAAAGACTTACAAAAGTCTCTGGCATAATCTACGATACGTAAAACACTAAACAAGAATGGATTTCATGGGAGGACACCACAGAGGAAGCCACTGCTGTCCAAAAAACCCATTGCTGCACGTTTACAGTTTGCACAAGAGCAGCTGGATGTTCCACAGCAGTACTGGCAAAATATTCTGTGGACAGATGAAACCAAAGTTGAGTTGTTTGGAAGAAACACACAACACTATGTGTGGAGAAAAAGAGGCACAGCACACCAACCTCAAAACCTCATCCCAACTGTGAAGTATGGTGGTGGGGGCATCATGGTTTGGGGCTGCTTTGCTGCGTCAGGGCCTGGACGGATTGCTATCATCGAAGGAAAAATGAATTCCCAAGTTTATCAAGACATTTTGCAGGAGAACTTAACGCCATCTGTCCACCAGCTGAAGCTCAACAGAAGATGGCTGTTGCAACAGGACAACGACCCAAAGCATAGAAGTAAATCAACAACAGAATGGCTTAAACAGAAGAAAATACGCCTTCTGGAGTGGCCCAGTCACAGTCCTGACCTCAACCTGATTGAAGAAAGCGATTCACACAAGACATTCCAAGAATATTGCTGAACTGAAACATTTCTGTAAAGAGGAATGGTCAAGAATTACTCCTGACCGTTGTGCACGTCTGATCTGCAACTACAGGAAACATTTGGTTGAAGTTATTGCTGCCAAAGGAGGTTCAACCAGTTATTAAATCCAAGGGTTCACATACTTTTTCCACCTGCACTGTGAATGTTTACATGTTCAATAAAAACATGGTAACATGTAATTCTTTGTGTTTTATTAGTTAAGCAGACTGTGATTGTCTATTGTTGTGACTTAGATGAAGATCAGATCACATATTATGACCAATTCGTGCAGAAATCCATATAATTCGAAAAGCGTTCACATACTTTTTCTTGCAACTGTATACTGAAGTGTTAAAAATGATAGAATTAGTCTCGCGTTGTATCTCCTCCTGTGAGCGCTGCAGGTCCCTTGTGAAGTGGGTTCAGTTCACGCCAGACATAAAAAGCAAGAAGAACGGACTGCGCTGCTCCTCTAGGATCCACAAGCAGATTAGATCCTAGACAGCTCCTCCTACACTCCTTCTCCGTGCTGCCAAACACTGCTTCTCGTGTGGATTGCGGTATGGCTTCTACATGTTCCGCGTCCTCAGCTTCACTCCAGGCTCTTCTCTTCCCCTCCAGACTTCTCTGCCCCTCCAGATCCCTCTATAACATTCAGACCCCTTCAGACTCCTCTCTGCTCCTGCAGACTCCTCTGTTCCCCTCCAGACCTCTCTGTCCCCTCCAGGCTGCTCGGTTCGCTCTATGGAAGCTTCTAGAAGGTTCCCTTTAAAAAATGTCATGCTCATGGAAACCAAGTCCTGCAGGACTAGGTAGTATTGAAGTGGCTTCTGCTTGTCCCTGGTCTTCTTCAGGACTCGGGAACGAGAGAGATGGGATAAAAAATGTAGACAAATATTATCCAGCAGGTAATGGATAGACCGTCCAGCTCCTCAGGATAATCAGCCGTAAGACTTCTCTTACATCACCATCACACCC
The DNA here is from genome assembly GCF_014858855.1 of Bufo gargarizans. Taxonomy (NCBI): domain Eukaryota; kingdom Metazoa; phylum Chordata; class Amphibia; order Anura; family Bufonidae; genus Bufo; species Bufo gargarizans. Next base: position 747,119,506 of record NC_058080.1, on the reverse strand, counting down.
ATATCTGGAGCTCTCAGTTTCTGAATGATTTGGAGAAGAAGATGAGTATTTAACCCTTACTCCGCTGAGTGGATTGTCTTGCAGATGAGCAGAAGATTGGATTTTCCATTGACATTGCCTCTGATATGAACTGTAGAAATGCTTCTCAAGGTGATCTCCGCCCAACACAAAATTTGTCTCCATTCTTCTGACAGGGAAAGGCATCTGTTTCAACCTTGTTTTGGGGGGGGGGGGACACCCACCGTGTTGTTCGTCTGAATTAAGGGCTGAAAAATAAGTAAGGCCAATGTGATTGCCCTGAGTTCCTTCAGGTTTGATGACAGGAGATCTGATGATGGCCACTTCTTTTCTACCTAATGATTCTTGACATGGGCACCCCAACCTGAGCCTGAAGTATCCATGGTGAGGAAGAACTTCTCCAGATGAACCAAACATTTCCTTGCAGACAAGTAGTCTTCTGCTACATCAGTTCAGATCTTTGTGAACACATAGAATGATTCTGAAAATGACTGTCCAGAGAGTTTGGATTCTTGTCCCAGGCACAGAGGAGGTTACAGTGCAGAGATTATGTCAGATATGTCCCAGTGGACCTCCTGGATTGGTGACCAGGTCTACAATTCTCATTGAACTGTACAATTTGACAGGCTGAAGAAATGACTTACCTCCTGGTGAATGGTAGTTATCCTGGTTTTTTAAAAGTATCTTTTTATTACATTTTAAAGAGCACAACAAACTCTTGAGGTAAAACAATACACAGACAGTCCCACCAGCACAGTCAGTCCATTAGTCTCCCCTGAACAGAGTCCGTATCGCTAGACAGGGTTACATTTACATAAGACATCGTTCCGAGAAAAAAATTGTATCAAAATCCCAATAGGAAATACGAAGTGCACAAACACAGTCATTCATCCACACAGACACGCCGACACTCAGACACACCGACACTCACTCCCCCACGGGACCAGACAGAAGAAATCCTACTCAATCAAGGTATTACTCTTTGAGCGTTGATCCGAGGATCCCATATTTTAAGGAAACAGTCAGGGATTCCCCTGTGTTCATAGACAAGCTTGTATAGCCCTAAATCAGAGTTAACCAGTTGTATCCAATGTTGTTCTGTGGGTATTTTCAGGGTCTTCCAGTTCAGAAGGATGGTTTTCCTTACATAATATAAAGGCAACCTGTGTAGTCGCCTACCGTATTTAGTGGGGATAACATCATTAACTAATCCCAAGAGACTCGTCCTCGGCGTGCAGATCTCTGGAAAGCCAAGTTTAGTGTTTATATAAGCATGTACCTGTCACAACCAGACAGCTGAGAAGCTCTGACAGAAGCCTTTCAGAACCTCCTCCTTGAGTTTTCTTTGTATTGGTGTTCAGTTCCTCATCTCGTTAGCTTCTCTCAGCTGTCATGTAGTTGGACTGATTGCTTCCCTTTAAATTCCTCCCCATGATGCATTACTGGGCGGCTGATACTTCTTCCTGGAGTGTGTGTGCATGCTGATCCTATTCCTAGTCTGCTACTAAGTTAAGTGCTCTACATTTATCTGTAATTTTCTGTTTGCTGGATCCCAGGTGACCCTGACTCCCTCCGTGTCTGGTGTAGGGAGCCGGTGGTCGTGTCCCCTCACTATTGTAGGGTGTTCAGGTGTTATATAGTCGAGGTACGTGGATATGCAACCATCCACCTTTGGGGTTTTTGCATAGGCTGAGCAGCCAGGGAAAGTGCCAGGTCTTGTGCAGGGGTCTCCCTTTTGGTTCCTTAGCTTTGGATCCAGTGAGTCGTATATGCATGTTGCATTGTCTTGTTTCCTGTACACCGTCCGTGACAGTCATATATGCATGTTGCATTGTCTTGTTTCCTGTACACCGTCCGTGACAGTACCTCTGTCCAAAAGTTCTGAATAATCGGGCACTGCCGCACCATGTGAAAGAAGCAGCCGCTATCGTACCCGCAGCGGGTACATTTTGGGTGTGGTTAATTTGCGCATCTTAAATAGTCTGCCAGGTGTATAGTAGACCTTATGTATCCATTTCACCTGTATAAGTTGGTCTCTGGCACTAACAACTGTGGATCTCCACGTGTGGCTCAGTTCTCTCACATGAGAAGCCTCCAGATCTACTATATCGTGCCTCCATTTGGTAAAAGATCTATTAATCGGAGAATCTTGCTCAGCCATGAGTGTTGCATATAGTGTGGACACTGGGTTAGTTAATTGTGCTTTTCTTATTACCACCTCCACAGATCCACATTCCAGCCTCAGTGGACCCTTACCAAATTGAATAAGGCAGGCATGTCTGAGCGGGAAGTATCTATACAGGCAATGTTTAGGTAAATTAAATTCCTGTTTCACACTATTAAAAGACCTGAATAGACCCTTGTCATAAAGTTGTGTGAGATACAACAAACCTTTCTGAGGCCAAAAATCAAAGTCTGTCAGAGAAAATATTTCGGACAATCCTTTAGTCCTCCATATCGGCACTAGTGATGAGTGGCAGGGGCAATATTCAAATTCGCGATATTTGACAAATTTGTAGGCGAATATTCACTATAAATTCGAGAATTCGTCATTGTTTTCTTGATTGCAAAAATCGTCAATTTAATATTCGCGTATTGCGCACACAATACAGGCGTGGCTCACTTTTGCTAAATTTTTCAAGCTGCTAGAAGTTTTCTGTGACTGGAGAAAATGGTTTCCACGGCAGAACATTACAAAAGCTTTATATGCAGATAGAGTGTTAAAATATATTTGCGATTGCGCAAATCGGCATTAATGGTGCTGTCATGGTCCCTCATGTGACAGATGTCAGGAGATCAAGGAGACTGGCTGAGCATGGAGGAATCGAACAGCCTCTTTGATTACTCTTGATTCAGTGTTAGTGTTAATGACCACACCCCGTGTCCCAGGTGTAGATTAAGTGGTCATTACTTCTACCCTATATAGTCTGACCCCACCCTTCAGACTATGCGCTAAGATAGCTTCATTTGGTTTTGGAAGAGCTGGTGTGTGGTCCTCTCTGAGTTTCTGCTCGTCCATCTCACTACAGAAGTTAAGTGTCTAGTTTCTTTGTGTTTTGTTTTCCCTCCCTGTCTTGGTTGTTTTCTAGGCCTCAGGGAGGCGCTTGTTGCTTCATCCGGTAAGAAAGGGGTTGTCTCAGCCCTGTCAATACCTATAGGGCTCTATAGGGTCTTCAGGGATACAGGTTCCGGGGTATAGGCATTCCTACCTTCAAGGGGTGCCCATACGGTTAGCAGTCAGGGTCAGGAGTAGGGTTCTTTATGTGTGACCCTTTCCCTAGCTTTGAGGTCTAGTGGCTTTTCCCTTCCCTCCCGTTTGCTTGTGTGGTGTTTCCTCCTTTACCTATCTCCCACTAACTATCTGTATTATATATATATATATATAAGCTAACGATCTAATGTAATGACACAGCAAAGCACAGAGCACAGCAATGACACTGCTCTCTCTCATAACAGCAAAAAAACTGCAGAAAATGGCTGCTGGGGAGGTTCTTATTTAGTGAAGGGGTAGGCAACTCTCATTGGCCCACAAGCAAGAAGCAGTGAGGGATCATGGGTTCAGATGAAACAAAAAATCTAGAATAATCGCAAATATGAATATATAGCACTATATTCTTGATCTTCGCGAATTCTCGAAGTGGCGATATTCGCGATAACAATTCGCAATTTGAATATTCGCACCCAAAACATACGGTGACCATCTTGTTTTACCATCCTGTACTGTATTTACTTTCACCCACTTAACCCAAATCGCCATCGTCGCAGCCATAGTAGGGGTATAATGGCATGCTGCGTAGGCCCCTTTTCTGTATACTAAGTTCGTAAGGGCCTCATACAACCCAAACCCAGCCAGAGCTGCTTCCAACACTACCGCTGGGTTGGCAGCATCAGCTCTGATCCACCACACCACATAACTCAACTGTACTGCCGCATAGTAAAGGGAAAGTTTCGGCAGCGCCAAGCCTCCCCATCCTTACGGCAACTGAAAGGTATGTCTAGCTATTCTGGGACACATTTTGTGCCACAGAAATGGGGTAAACATTTTATCCAGAGGGGTAACGCCAGAGGTGCCACTCTATAGAGATATAACAATATAGGCAGGAGGATCATCTTTATTAGATTAACTGTAACGGTCACGTACACACACACACACACACACACACACACACAGGGGAGAGGATAGTGACCACTGCGCTCCACCCTCACCCCTGGCCCTGCCTACTTGCCTCACGAGTCCTGATGACAGGGGACAACTGGATGACAGTCCCTAACTTAGGACTCGTACTGGGAGGACAGACAAGACAAATAATGGATAGTGAATGGACTGGGTCAATACCAAGAGAGTAGCGTAGCACAGAGGGATAAGCAAAGAATAGTCAGGAGAAGCCGGGGTCAAATACCAGGAAAGTAGTGAAGTACAACAGGAGTCCGCAAAGAATAGTCAAATGGAAGCTGAGGTCAGAATAGCAGGAGGGATGCGCAGTACAGAAGGAGCAGGCAGAGGATCGTCAGGGAACTGGATCTGGTAAGCATGCAGGAATCAAACAATCGCCAGGAACCTAAATTAACAGGCAACCTGTGGCCAGCAGGCTGACTGTTAAATACTGGCTAGCTGGGGTCATGTGACATGGCCAGCGCCACATGACCCGCACTAGGAAGAACAGCTGAGCACCGAGTGTCCAGATCGGCGCTCAGACCTCCCCAGGAAACTGAGGACGCCGGCCGCGCGGAGGAGACGTTCGCGGCCGGTCCGTCCTGCCCCCTATCACCAAGGAGACGAGGACGCAGTGCAAGTCCTCGCACCTGCACAGATATGGCACGCCAGTGGCACTGTGGAGAGCAAGCGCCCCGGCGTCTCGTGACATTAACACGACCTATCAGAGTCAGTGGTAAATTTTCCCATGCCTCAATTTTCCTAATGATATATGCCATGGTGGGAACTACATTAAGTTGGTAAAACTTTGCTGCCTCTCTGTGAATAGTAATCCCCAAATATTTAAACTGTTCTACAACTTGGAGTTTAGACTGCGTTGAAATATGAATGGGATCAAAATCCTCAGAGCAGATACTTGATTTAGCCCAATTTACCCGCAGACAAGAAAAGCTACCAAACTCATCTACAGTATCTAAGAGGGCATTCAGAGAGCTACCTGGGTTCGACAGGTATACCAACTAGTGTTGATCGAGCACCAAAGTGCTTGGGTGTTTTGGTGCTCGGGTCGAAGACCTCGGCATGCATTAAACCAGGCACCCCCTGATCTGAAGAGGGGAGGGTGTCTTGTTCACATGAAAAGGTCAGAAAATTGATGGAAACACCACTAAAATGGTTTGCCACTTTTACAGACTGACAATAATACGCACCAAGCCGAAGATAAAATCGATTTTAGAGGAAAAAATGTTAGGAAACCCTAACCCTATATATTTATATAAAGTGCAGGTGCTGCCAAAAATGACAAGGAAGAGGCACTCCGATACAACCTGTATATCACATAAAGGAGGGCCTCATTTACATTGTGGTACAATTGTTCAGTTGTTGGGACTCCTACACTAATAAATAGGGATGAGCGAACCCGAACTGTATAGTTTTCGTAAAGTTTCGGGTTCGGTGTTCGGTGCTTTCTTGGCGCTTTTTGAAAGGCTGCAAAGCAGCCAATCAACAAGCGTCATACTACTTGCCCCAAGAGGCCATCACAGCCATGACTACTATTGGCATGGCTGTGATTGGCCAGTGCTGCATGTGACCCAGCCTCTATTTAAGCTGGAGTCACGTAGCGCTGCACGTCACTCTGCTCTGATCAGTGTAGGGAGAGGTTGCAGCTGCGACATTAGGGTAGTGATTAACTCCTCCAAAAGACTTAATTCAGTGATCGATCTACAGCTGTGGATCATTGAACTGCTGCTATTCAATTGCTCACTGTTTTTAGGCTGCCCAGAGCGTTTTTCTGTCACTTTTTTCTGGGGTGATCGGCGGCCATTTTGTGTCTTGTGGTGCGCCAGCACAAGCTGCCACCAAATACATTTAACCATCAATAGTGTGTTTTTTTTTTTTGCTACAGTGGGATGCGAAAGTTTGGGCAACCTTGTTAATCGTCATGATTTTCCTGTGTAAATCGTTGGTTGTTACGATAAAAAATGTCAGTTAAATCTATCATATAGGAGACACACACAGAGATATCTGAGAAGTGAAATGAAGTTTATTGGATTTACAGAAAGTGCTATAATTGTTTAAACTAAATTAGGCAGGTGCATAAATTTGGGCACCACAAAAAAGAAATGAAATCAATATTTAGTAGATCCTCCTTTTGCAGAAATTGCAGCCTCTAAACGCTTCCTGTAGGTTCCAATGACAGTCTGGATTCTGGTTGAAGGTATTTTGGACCATTCCTCTTTATAAAACATCTTTAGTTCATTCAGGTTTGATGGCTTCCGAGCATGGACAGCTCTCTTTAAGTCACACCACAGATTTTCCATTATATTCAGGTCTGAGGACTGAGATGGCCATTCCAGAACGTTGTACTTGTTCCTCTGCATAAATGCCTTAGTGGATTTTGAGCAGTGTTTAGGGTCGTTGTCTTGTTGAAAGATCCAGCCCCGGTGCAGCTTCAGCTTTGTCACTGATTCCTGGACATTGGTCTCCAGAATCTGCTGATACTGAGTGGAATCCATGCGTCCCTCAACTTTGACAAGATTCCCAGTCCCTGCACTGGCCACACAGCCCCACAGCATGATGGAACCACCACCATATTTTACTGTAGGTAGCAGGTGTTTTTCTTGGAATGCTGTGTTCTTTTTCCTCCATGCATAACGCCCCTTGTTATGGCCAAATAACGAAATTTTAGTTTCATCAGTCCACAGCACCTTATTCCAAAATGAAGCTGGCTTGTCCAAATGTGCTTTAGCCCACCTCAAGCGGCGGAGAAAAGGCTTCCTCTGCATCACTCTCGCATACAGCATCTTCTTGTGTAAAGTGCACCGAATGGCTGAACGATGCACAGTGACTCCATTTGCAGCAAGATGATGTTGTAGGTCTTTGGTGCTGGTCTGTGGGTTGACTCTGACTGTTCTCACCATTCGTCGCTTCTGTCTATCTGAGATTTTTCTTGGTCTGCCACTTCGAGCCTTAACTTGAACTGAGCCTGTGATCTTCCATTTCCTCAATATGTTCCTATCTGTGGAAACAGACGGCGGAAATCTCTGAGACAACTTTCTGTATCCTTCCCCTAAACCATGATGTGAACAATCTTTGTCTTCAGGTCATTTGAGAGTTGTTTTGAGACCCCCATGTTGCTACTCTTCAGAGAAAATTAAAAGAGGAGGGAAACTTACAATTGACCCCCTTAAATACTCTTTCTCATAATTGGATTCACCTGTGTATGTAGGTCAGGGGTCACTGAGCTTACCAAGCCAATTTGAGTTCCAATAATTAGTTCTAAAGGTTTTGGAATCAATAAAATGACAACAGTGACCACATGTAGCACCTGCCTGATTTTGTTTAAACAATTATAGCACTTTCTGTAAATCCAATAAACTTCATTTCACTTCTCAAATATCACTGTGTGTGTCTCCTATATGATAGATTTAACTGACATTTTTTATCGTAACAACTAACGATTTATACAGGAAAATCATGACGATTAACAAGGTTGCCCAAACTTTCGCATCCCACTGTATATCCTACATCAGGAGCTTGGCTGTGCTTGCTATTTTATTGAGGGGTGAAATACAATTGCCAAAATAGCAGTACCCTAAATCTGGTGTTTCAGCTGTGGCTAGCCAATTGTAATACTGTCTGCTGTCTGGCAAAGGATATATTTTTGTTCTGGGTTGAAATACAATTCCCAACTTAGCAATTCCCTAAATCAGTGGTTTCTGCTGTATCAGGCCAAGTTTAAATCTATCCATAAAAGGGTATATTTGATTGAAGGTGCTGATAGGGTCATCCTCAATAACTTCACACGCTACCGTGCATTTCCAAGTCTAATTCTGTCCGTAAACGTATACCTGTCATCCAGGGCCTAAATACTAGGCCTACAATTTATATTCAGCTAAATCTGTGGTTACTGCTGTGCCTGTATTAGTGTAATACGTACCGTATTACACTAATACAGGCACAGCAGTAACCACAGATTTAGCTGAATATAAATTGTAGGCCTAGTATTTAGGCCCTGGATGACAGGTATACGTTTACGGACAGAATTAGACTTGGAAATGCACGGTAGCGTGTGAAGTTATTGAGGATGACCCTATCAGCATAGCCAGATAGTGTTAGGTGCCTGTAAAAAAAGGCCTGAATTTGAATTCAATACATTGGGCCAAATAATTTGTTTCTTATTGTGGTGAACGGTAACAATGAGGAAAACATCTAGTAAGGGACGCGGACATGGTCGTGGTGGTGTTAGTGGACCCTCTGGTGCTGGGAGAGGACGTAGCCGCCAGAATTTACAGCGATATTTGGTGGGGCCCAATGCCGTTCTAAGGATGGTAAGGCCTGAGCAGGTACAGGCATTAGTCAATTGGGTGGCCGACAGTGGATCCAACACGTTCACATTATCTCCCACCCAGTCTTCTGCAGAAAGCGCACAGATGGCGCCTGAAAACCAAGCCCACCAGTCTGTCACATCACCCCCATGCATATCAGGGAAACTGTCTGAGCCTCAAGTTATGCAGCAGTCTCTTATGCTGTTTGAAGACTCTGCTGGCAGGGTTTCCCAAGGGCATCCACCTAGCCCTTCCCCAGCGGTGGAAGACATAGAATGCACTGACGCACAACCACTTATGTTTCCTGATGATGAGGACATGGGAATACCACCTCAGCACATCTCTGATGATGACGAAACACAGGTGTCAACTGCTGCGTCTTTCTGCAGTGTGCAGACTGAACAGGAGGTCAGGGAGGAAGACTGTGTGGAAGACGATGCAGGGGACGATGAGGTCCTAGACCCCACATGGAATGAAGGTCGTGCCACTGACTTTCAGAGTTCGGAGGAAGAGGCAGTGGTGAGACCGAGCCAACAGCGTAGCAAAAGAGGGAGCAGTGGGCAAAAGCAGAACACCCGCCGCCAAGAGAGTCCGTCTGCTACTGGCCACCGCCATCTGGGACCGAGCACCCCAAAGGCAGTTTCAAGGAGTTCCCTGGCGTGGCAGTTCTTCAAACAATGTGCTGACGACAAGACCCGAGTGGTTTGCACGCTGTGCCATCAGACCCTGAAGCGAGGCATTAACGTTCTGAACCTTAGAACAACCTGCATGACCAGGCACCTGCATGCAAAGCATGAACTGCAGTGGAGTAAACACCTTAAAAACAAGGAACTCACTCAGGCTCCCCCTGCTACCTCTTCTGCTGCTGCCGCCTCGGCCTCTTCTGCTGCTGCCGCCTCGGCCTCTTCTGCTGCTGCCGCCTCGGCCTCTTCCTCCGCCTCTGGAGGAACGTTGGCACCTGCCGCCCAGCAAACAGGGGATGTACCACCAACACCACCACCTCCATCACCAAGCATCTCAACCATGTCACACGGCAGCGTTCAGCTCTCCATCTTACAAACATTTGAGAGAAAGCGTAAATTCCCACCTAGCCACCCTCGATACCTGGCCCTGAATGCCAGCATTTCTAAACTACTGGCCTATGAAATGCTGTCATTTAGGCTGGTGGACACAGACAGCTTCAAACAGCTCATGTCGCTTGCTGTCCCACAGTATGTTGTTCCCAGTCGCCACTACTTCTCCAAGAGAGCCATGCCTTCCCTGCACAACCAAGTATCCGATAAAATCAAGTGTGCACTGCGCAACGCCATCTGTGGCAAGGTCCACCTAACCACAGATACGTGGACCAGTAAGCACGGCCAGGGACGCTATATCTCCCTAACTGCACACTAGGTAAATGTAGTGGCGGCTGGGCCCCAGGCGGAGAGTTGTTTGGCGCACGTCCTTCCGCCGCCAAGGATCGCAGGGCAACATTTTTTGCCTCCTGTTGCCTCCTCCTCCTACTCGGCTTCCTCCTCCTCTTCTTCCACCTGCTCATCCAGTCAGCCACACACCTTCACCACCAACTTCAGCACAGCCCGGGGTAAACGTCAGCAGGCCATTCTGAAACTCATATGTTTGGGGGACAGGCCCCACACCGCACAGGAGTTGTGGCGGGGTATAGAACAACAGACCGACGAGTGGTTGCTGCCGGTGAGCCTCAAGCCCGGCCTGGTGGTGTGCGATAATGGGCAAAATCTCGTTGCAGCTCTGGGACTAGCCGGTTTGATGCACATCCCTTGCTTGGCGCATGTGCTGAATTTGGTGGTGCAGAAGTTCATTCACAACTACCCCGACATGTCAGAGCTGCTGCATAAAGTGCGGGCCGTCTGTGCGCGTTTCCGGTGTTCACATCCTGCCGCTGCTCGCTTGTCTGCGCTACAGCGTAACTTCGGCCTTCCCGCTCACCGCCTCATATGCGACGTGCCCACCAGGTGGAACTCCACCTTGCACATGCTGGACAGACTGTGCGAGCAGCAGCAGGCCATAGTGGAGTTTCAGCTGCAGCACGCACGGGTCAGTCGCACTGCGGAACAGCACCACTTCACCATCAATGACTGGGCCTCCATGCGAGACCTGTGTGCCCTGTTGCGCTGTTTCGAGTACTCCACCAACATGGCCAGTGGCTATGACGCCGTTATCACTTAGGGCGATGATGGAAGAGGAGGTGGCCCAGGAGGAGGAGGAAGAGGGGTCATTTTTAGCACTTTCAGGCCAGTCTCTTCGAAGTGACTCAGAGGGAGGTTTTTTGCAACAGCAGAGGCCAGGTACAAATGTGGCCAGCCAGGGCCCACTACTGGAGGACGAGGAGGACGAGGATGAGGAGTAGGTGGAGGAGGATGAGGATGAAACATGGTCACAGCGGGGTGGCACCCAACGCAGCTCGGGCCTATCACTGGTGCGTGGCTGGGGGGAAACGCAGGACGATGACGATACGCCTCCCACAGAGGACAGCTTGTCCTTACCTCTGGGCAGCCTGGCACACATGAGCGACTACATGCTGCAGTGCCTGCGCAACGACAGCAGAGTTGCCCACATTTTAACGTGTGCGGACTACTGGGTTGCCACCCTGCTGGATCCCCAGTACAAAGACAATGTGCCCACCTTACTTCCTGAGCTGGAGCGTGATAGAAAGATGCGCGAGTACAAGCGCACATTGGTAGACGCGCTACTGAGAGCATTCCCAAATGTCACAGAGGAACAAGTGGAAGCCCAAGGCGAAGGCAGAGGAGGAGCAAGAGGTCGCCAATGCAGCTGTGTCACGGCCAGCTCCTCTGAGGGCAGGGTTAGCATGGCAGAGATGTGGAAAAGTTTTGTCGCCACAGCTAACTGCACCACCACCTGATACGGAACGTGTTAGCAGGAGGCAACATTTCACTAACATGGTGGAACAGTACGTGTGCACACCCCACCACGTACTGACTGATGGTTCGGCCCCATTCAACTTCTGGGTCTCCAAATTGTCCACGTGGCCAGAGCTAGCCTTTTATGCCTTGGAGGTGCTGGCCTGCCCGGCGGCCAGCGTTTTGTCTGAACGTGTATTCAGCACGGCAGGGGGCGTCATTACAGACAAAACGCAGCCGCCTGTCTACAGCCAATGTGGACAAGCTAACGTTCATAAAAATGAACCAGGCATGGATCCCACAGGACCTGTCCATCCCTTGTGCAGATTAGACATTTATAACTACCTCTCCTTAACCATATATTATTGTACTCCAGGGCACTTCCTCATTCAATCCTCTTTTTATTTTCATTTTTTCATTATATTGCGGGGCAACCCAAAGTTGAATGAACCTCTCCTCTGTCTGGGTGCCGGGGCCTAAAAATATCTGACAGTGGCCTCTTCCAGTGTTGGGTGACATGAAGCCTGATTCTCTGCTATGACATAAAGCCTGAATCTCTGCTATGGGACCTCTCTCCTCTGTCTGGGTGCCGGGGCCTAAAAATATCTGACAATGGCCTGTTCCAGTGTTGGGTGACATGAAGCCTGATTCTCTGCTATGACATAAAGCCTGAATCTCTGCTATGGGACCTCTCTCCTCTGTCTGGGTGCCGGGGCCTAAAAATATCTGACAATGGCCTGTTCCAGTGGTGGGTGACATGAAGCCTGATTCTCTGCTATGACATGAAGCCTGATTCTCTGCTATGGGACCTCTCTCCTCTGTCTGGGTGCCGGGGCCTAAAAATATCTGACAGTGGCCTGTTCCAGTGGTGGGTGACATGAAGCCTGATTCTCTGCTATGACATGAAGCCTGATTCTCTGCTATGACATGAAGCCTGATTCTCTGCTATGGGACCTCTCTCTTCTGTCTGGGTGCCAGGGCCTAAATATCTGACAATGGCCTGTTCCAATGGTGGGTGATGTGAAGCCTGATTCTCTGCTATGACATGAAGCCTGATTCTCTGCTATGGGACCTCTCTCCTCTGTCTGGGTGCCGGGGCCTAAAAATATCTGACAGTGGCCTGTTCCAGTGTTGGGTGACATGAAGCATGATTCTCTGCTATGGGACCTCTCTCCAATTGATATTGGTTAATTTTTATTTATTTTATTTTTATTTCGATTCATTTCCATATCCACATTTGTTTGCAGGGGATTTACCTACATTTTGCTGCCTATTGCAGCCCTCTAGCCCTTTCCTGGGCTGTTTTACAGCCTTTTTAGTGCCGAAAAAAGTTCGGGTCCCCATTGACTTCAATGGGGTTTGGGTTCGGGGCGAAGTTCGGGTCGAGTTCGGATCCCGAACCCGAACATTTCCGGAAAGTTCGGCCGAACTTCTCGAACCCGAACATCCAGGTGTTCGCTCAACTCTACTCATAAAGCCTATGCACTAAGTGAAATGGCTGCCAAAAATTACAAGTAACCGGCACTCCAATACACCGTTTATTACATATAAAGGAGGGCATCATACACACCCTTGAAAACTTATGATTGGTGGCCTGCTGGTGACCCTCAAAAACATTATAGGTGAGGTCCTGCTGCTGAGCTCACCATCTAAATCATTTGGAGTGAGGGTCTGCTGCAGAGCTAACTCTCTAAAACATTAGGGGTGAGGGCCTGCTGCTGATCTGAGTATTGAAAAAATTATGGGCGAGTGCCTGATGCTGAGTTGACCATTAAAATAATTATGGGCGAGGGCCTGCTAGTGAGCTTCTCTGTAAAACATTATATGAGAGGGCCTGCAGGTGAGCCGACCCTCTAAAAGATTGTAGGTGAGGGCCTGCTGGTGAGCTGACCCTCTAAAACATTACATGCGAGGGCCTACAGCTGAGCTGACCATCTAAAAGATTGTACGTGAGGGCCTGCTGGTGAGCTGACCCTCTAAAACATTACATGTGAGGGCCTGCAGGTGAGCTGTAGAGATGTCGCGAACATAACATTTTCCGTTTGCGAACGGGCAAACCGCCATTGACTTCAATAGGCAGACGAACTTTCTAGCCACAGTAGTGATGAAAAAGTTGTTTCAAGGGGACTAACACCTGGACTGTGGCATGCCGGAGGGGGATCCATTGCAAAACTCCCATGGAAAATTACATAGTTGACGCAGAGTTGGATTTTAATCCATAAAGGGCATAAATCACCTAACAATCCTAATTTTTTTTGAACAACGTGGTTTAAAACATCCAGTGTGTGTATACGATCAGGTATGATGTTGTATCGATCAGGTAGTGTAAGGGTTACGCCCGCTTCACAGACATTGACAGACCAAACTCCCCTTTTAATGCACCGCAAACAGTCCATTTGCCCAACCGCAAACTTCCCATTTGCACAAGGTTGGATACCAAGCTAGCCATGTCCCGTTGATGTCATTGAAGGTTTCTTCCTCCACCCAGCCACGTACAACACCAAGGGTCCCCGAAAGGTGAATTGAATAGATTTTTCGAACGGGGAGATGGTAAATAAACGCTGGCTCCCTCCCCTTTGTTTGAATCCACGGTCACTGCGTCTGCGCCGTGCAATTTACTGTCACACCCGATATGAGTGGTATTTTCTGTAGTACTATTCTCATCAGTTTAATCCCTGTTACGTCCCATATCAGGGATTGCCTTTTGTGAAAAAAAAATTTAGGCCGGGTATCTTCGACTGCCTTCACAGTGACAGACCAAACTCTGATACACCAAACTTATACAGTCATAAGGGATTATCTCTGAGTCAATTTGGGTTAAGACTCAAAAGTAGTTACCAACCTCCTAAAACGTATCACCCTGTGGAGACCTTCATATCCTTGGTACAGAGAGATTTTGAAGTCATTCTGTCTGGTATACAACATGAGGGGCTGACCGTTGCGCATAATTTGTCCATAGCAGAAAAACAGGCTTTGCGTTCCTTACTTGATGATAAATCGGTCATATTTAAGCCAGCTGATAAGGGGGGCTCACTTGTTCTGCTTGATAGGGAATATTATATTTCGGAAATACTGTCACAGCTCTCTGATAGAGACACATATTGTCCTTTAAACAGTGATCCTGTCTTTGATATCAAACGTAAATTAATGCTAATTATACAAAAATATAAGGATATATGTGGTCTCGAGGAGAAGCTGTGTCAGTTTTTGATTAATCAATATCCAGTTACCCCTATCTTGTACACTTTACCAAAGATTCATAAAAATTTGACAGCGCCCCCTGGTCGACCTATTGTGGCCTCTAATGAATCTATATTGTCTGCACCAGCCATGCTGATTGAGAGGGTTTTAACCCCCCTGATAAAGAATTCTCATTCTTTTTTGTTAGACACTAATCACTTTTTGTCTAATATTAAGGACTTACGTCTTGAGACAGGAGATCTTCTGGTCACCATGGATGTATGCAGTCTGTATACATCCATTGAACATACTAAGGGACTAACTGCGGTTGAGAGTATCCTGGAATCATCTCAATATACGGTACAGGAACGAGATTTTTTTCTGCAATTACTTGAATTGGTTTTACGAGAGAATTATTTTTTATTCCAGGATACCTTCTACCAGCAGAAGCGGGGTACCGCGATGGGCTCGCATGCCGCACCGCCATATGCAAATAGCTACATGATTTGGTTTGAAGAAAATTTTGTATACACAAACTCATTATATATACAGCATTGCATATTTTGGCGTCGTTTTATTGACGACATTTTTTGCATATGGCGGGGCGGCATCGAGTCACTTCATAATTTTGCTCAGGAAATGAACAATATATGGCCAGAATTGTCCTTTACGATTCAAAGTGATCTGTTACAGATTAATTTTCTTGACACATTGGTGATTAAAGGTCAGGACAATCAGATAAATACTGATTTGTATATAAAGAGGACTGATAAGAACAGTTTGTTACACTTTTCCAGCAACCATTCACCTTTTGTCAAGAAATCTTTGCCATACTCACAATTTCAGCGGGTAAAGAGGATCGTATCAGATGAACCAGTCAGACAGATGAGATTAAGTGAGATGGCTGATAATTTTCTTCAAGAGGCTACCCCAGGCCGCTTTTGGAGCGTGAATTACAGAAATGCAGTAGCCCAAATATTCAAAAGTCCAGCAGGGCCGGTAAACGTCTACCCTTCATTGTGAAATACCATCCTTTCATTAATAAATTCCGTCATGTGATTAACAAGTATTGGGGGATTATGCGCACGGCCTATCCCGACATTGCTGAATTTGGTGATGTTCCTATGATCTGCTATAAGAGAACGAAAAATATTCGTGATACCATTGTAAAGGCAGACATAGGAGGCACCGCAATGCCACGCCAACTTTTTTTAACCACTCCAAAAAAGGGAACTTTTCCCTGTTTACATTGTGTCCACTGCTCAGCCGTTATCAGAGGTGAAACTTTTTCTCACCCGCACACTGGGAAGCAGTTTCCCATAAAAGTTTTTTTTACTTGCGATAGCAATTTTGTTGTGTATCTATTAAAGTGCCCTTGTGGCCTGATATACATTGGGAAACGTCTGTCAGAATGAAGGACAGATTTAGCAATCACAAATCTACCATACGGAATTTTTTTTTACTATTGCCGGTTCCCCTTCATTTTGACAGATGTTCCCATAATGTATCTCAATTGAGATTCCAAATTATTGAGCAAGTGTTGCCAGCACGTAGAGGCGGCAATAGAGTACTCATGCTTAAAAAACGTGAGAGCTTTTGGATACATACCCTGCAGACTGTGGAGCCTAAAGGTCTCAATCGAGAATATGACTTGAATGCATTCCTGTGAATAACACTATTTTTTCTTTATAATTTTTTCTTTATAGTCTCAGAAAAAATAATAGAAGCAATAATAGAAGAAATTCAAGATTACAACCAGCGTTCATTGATATATGTAATTTCATTTAATATGAATTTTTATGCATGCTATTTTAGTTTTTTGCAGCAGTCCCATACTGACAGCTCACTTGGTTTTCCTTTTGTTTCCCCCCCCCTCCTCCCCTTTTTTTTCGATTAGATCGATATATCTAACTCTGTCACATATATATTTAGAATGCCCATATAAAGGGGTTACAGTTATACAAAATGTTCAATTATGTGATAATTGTTTGCAACAATGTTATGATATTGGAATGTATCTTTAATCTGATCCAGCGCAGTAATGATAAGAATTCCTGCACATAATGATTTGTTGATAGTGGTAGTCATGGTAATGTGACCTCACTACGTTCCTTGCGTCAGGTACGGCGCACTATTTAAATTTCTAGTTTACATCTAGTTTAGATGTATTAGGCTTGACAAAGGCTCATAGAGCCGAAACACGTGTCGCTTATCTGCTTATTTGTTCTCTGCTTTGACCGTTTGATGCTTGAATAAAGCAGTTTTCTTCAACTATACCCGAGTGCCAGTCTTCTCTGTGAATCAAGTGGGCTGTCTTTCCCTGACTCGAGCACCGGGACCTCTGGAACGATTAGTGCCGTTCGTACTTCATCACATTTGATACACCAAACTGAATTGATTTTAGGAACCGGGAGATGGAAAAAGCAGCTTGGTCGGTCCTCTTACTCCCAAGTTGGGGCACTGCGTGTGCACGGAGCAATGTGCTGTGACACCCTATATGAGTGGTGTCTTAACTAGTCCTATTCCTATCAGTTTAATCCCTGTTATGTCCCCTATCCAGGGACGTGTGTCGAATTGATTAACCATTGTCGAATAAACGGCATCCTGAAATAATTTAGTTCTGAGCTCTGTACTTGCTTTGTATTGGAATTGATGGGGATTTTTTTAATTGTCTGCATTATTTCTAATAAACGTTTAAGAGACTTTATTATGATTTTTTTATTTTATGTATTAAAAACCCATACAACTTAAAAAAAAAAAAAAGTTTTTTCTATGAAAAATTATCCAGCCGATCGCTTTTGGTCTGATCATAATGAAGCAACGGCCTTATCTGGGGTCTGGCAACATTGCCAACACACTCATAGAGGTAATGATCGCTTCATTGTGATACGCAAGCCCCTTCACCACAACAAGGTACCGATCACAAAGGGGAATTGACACATGTATGTGCCTTTTTTTTGTTTTGTTTTTGCAGCCACAGTGCAGCACCAGAGGCCTGAAAAATTGATGTTTTCCAGGCAGAAAGGTGACTAAAACACTGCGGCTTGAACCCTAGTTGGTGGCGGAGAATTCACGAAACTCATCCAGTATGCAGACATTAAATACAGCAGCGTGGGGACCATTTTGAGGCCAAGGCATGTCATCAGGCCTTTTGTTAGTCAAACGTATCCCCCACTGTCAGTCCCTTCGGGATCCATGCCTCATTCATCTTAATGAAGGTGAGGTAATCAACACTTTTTTGACCAAGGCGACTTCTTTTGTCAGTGACAATGCCTCCTGCTGCACTGAAGGTCCTGTCTGACAGGACACCTGAAGCGGTGCAGGCCAGAAGTTCTATCGCAAACTGGGATAGTTCAGGCCACAGGTCAAGCCTGCACACCCAGTAGTCAAGGGGTTCATCGCTCCTCAGAATGTCAATATCTGCAGTTAAGGCGAGGTAGTCTGCCACCTGTCGGTCGAGTCGTTCTCTAAGGCTGAATCCCGAAGGGCTGTGGCGATGTGTAGGACTGAAAAAGCTCTGCATGTCCTCTATCAACAACACATCTGTAAAGCGTTCTGTCCTTGCCGCCGTGGTCGTGGTAGGAGGAGGATTACTTTCACCTCTTCCCCTGTTAGATTCCCGTTGTGCTGTGACATCCCCCTTATAAGCTGTGTAAAGCATATTTTTTAGTTTGGTTTTGAACTGCTGCATCCTTTCTGACTTCCGGTAATTTGGTAACATTTCCGCCACTTTCTGCTTATACCGGGGGTCTAGTAGCGTGGCCACCCAGTACAGGTCGTTCTCCTTCATCCTTTTTATACGAGGGTCCCTCAACAGACTTAACTGCATGAAAGACCCCATTTGCCCAAGGTTGGATGCCGAGCTACTCATTTCCCGTTCCTCATCCTCACTGATGTCATTGACGGTCTGTTCTTCCCCCCAGCCACGTACAACACCACGGGTCCCAGATAGGTGACAACAACGAGCACCCTGGGATGCCTGCTGTGGTTGGTCTTCCTCCTCCTCAAAGCCACATTCCTCCTCTGACTCCTCTTCCTCATACTCCTCTTCCAGTGTTGTCGCAGGTCCGGCAAGCGATGATGACAAGGCTGTTTCTGGTGGTGATGGTGACCACAACTCTTCCTCTTCACGCTCATCTACAGCCTGATCCAGCACTCTTCACAGGGCACGCTCCAGGAAGAAAACAAATGGGATGAGGTCGCTGATGGTGCCTTCGGTGTGACTGACTAGGTTTGTCACCTACTAAAAAGGAGGCATTGAGCATGAGCGTCCAGTAACGTGGCAAAAAAATTCCCAGCTCCGCAGAGGCTGTCCTAGCACCCCGGTCATACAAATACTCGTTGACGGCTTTATCTTGTTGGAGCAGGCAGTCGAACATTAGTAGTGTTGAATTCCAACGTGTCGGGGAAAATCAAGCGCCTCACTGGCATGTTGTTTCGGCGCTGAATGTCTGAAAAGTGCGCCATGGCCGTGTAGGAATGCCTGAAATGGGCACACACCTTCCTGGCCTGCTTGAGGACGTCCTGTAAGCCTGGGTACTTAGACACAAAGCGTTGTACGATGAGATTCAACACATGTACAATGCACGGCACATGTGACAACTTGCCCAAATTCAATGCTGCCAACAAATTGCTTCCATTGTCACATACCACTTTGCCGATCTCCAGTTGGTGCGGGTGTCAGCCACTGATCCACCTGTGCGTTCAGGGTGGACAGGAGTGCTGGTCCGGTGTGGCTCTCTGCTTTCAGGCAAGTCAACCCCAAGACAGCGTGACACTGTCGTATCCGGGATGTGGGGAGCTGGGGGGATTCAGTTGATGTGCAGCCAGACGCCGCAGCAGAAGAGGACTCAGCCGAGGAGGTTATGGAAGAGGATGGAGTAGGAGGAGTAGAGGAGGTGGCAGTAGGCCTGCCTGCAAGTCATGGCGGTGTCACCAACTCCACTGCAGAGCCACGCATTCCATGCTTGGCAGCCGTCAGCAGGTTGACCCAATGCGCAGTGTAGGTGATATACCTGCCCTGACCGTGCTTTGCAGACCAGGTATCAGTGGTCAGATGGACCCTTGCCCCAACACTGTATGCCAGAGATGCCATGACTTCCTTTTCAATCACTGAGTAGAGGTTTGGGATTGCCTTATTTGAAAAACAAATTCGTCCGGGTACCTTCCACTGTGGTGTCCCAATAGCGACAAATTTTTTGAAGGCCTCAGACTCCACCAGCTGGTATGATGAGTTCCGTCAAGCCAGCTGTCAGACGCCGGGCAAGGGGGTGACTCTGTTACATTGGCTTCTTACGCTCAAACATTTGCTTTACAGACACCTGACTGTGGGCAGATGAGATGGAACTGCTGAAGGTGAGAGGTGGAGTGGCGGGTGGTTGAGAGAGGGCAAGGAGGACAGCAGTGGTTGACGTGGCTGAAGATGCTGGACCAGGAGGAGGATGGTGGCTTTGAGCTTGTGTGCTGCTTCTACTCGTCATCATGTGTTGATCCCATAGGCGTTTGTGTTGTGCGATCATGTGCCTTCGCAAAGCAGTTGTACCTAGGTGGGTGTTGGATTTCCCACTTCTCCGTTTCCTTTGGCACAGGTTGCAAATGGCATGGCTGTTGTCAGAGGCAGACACACAAAAAAAATGCCACACTGCTGAGCTTTGCAATGACGGCATTCTGGTGGTGGCAACAGCATGCGTTGATTGGCGTGCTGTCTGGCTGACCCGGGTGCCGATACATGCTGTCTGACTGTGCCACTAGCTCCTTGCGACGACCTCCCCCTGCTTCCAACTCGTCTCCTCCTTCTCTCTGTCTCCCCTTCTGAACTTTCCCCCTCTTCTTCTTCTCTTTGAGCAGGCACCCACGTGGCATCCACGGACACATCGTCATCATCAACCACTTCACTTGTATCTGACACCTCAGCAAAGGAAGCAGCAGCGGGTACAACATCATCATCATCATCACACTGTACGTCCATGTGTGTAATGCTGCCTGACTGAGACATATCCCTGTTATCTACATCCTCTGGCAATAATGGTTGCTCATCACTAATTTCATCCAACTGATGTGTAAATAACTCCTCTGAGGGATCAAGTGAAGCGGCTGTGGTGGGTGTGGTGGTAGTGGTTGTGGTGGCGGCGGGCGGGAGAGTGGTGACTTGGGAGCAGGTGACCAAAGCTGAGCTGGAGGAGGATGGTGCGTCAAGGTTCTTAGCGGAAGCTGTTGAAGATTGGGTGTCCTGTGTAAGCCAGTCAACTATTTTCAGGGTACGTGGCCTCTGAACACTGGGCATTATTCCAGGGCCAGTGGAAATCACAGCACCACGACGGCCCCTGCGGGGTGGCCTGCCTCTGCCTGTCATTTTTTTTTAGATAAGTGGTACTATGCGCGCAAGGTACTGTGCCACCCTATATAAGTGGTGGGCAGTGGGCACAGTACAGTCTGTGTGGGCCTCAAACACATGGGCTTGCAACTGTGATTATATCACAGAAAAATATTAAATATAATTTTTTTATTTGCAAGGTATTTGAGTGAATGACACCTTGCAACAGTATGAGTGGAGGCCTAGCCAGTGGCCACAGTACAGTCTGTGTGGGCCTGACACACACAGGCTTGCAAATGTGATTATATCACAGAAAAAATGTAAATAGAATTGTTTTTATTTGCAAGGTATTTGAGTGCGTGACACCCTGTAACGGTATGAGTGGAGGCCTAGCCACTAGCCAGTGACCACAATACAGTCTGTGTGGGCCTGACACACACGGGCTTGCAAATGTGATTATATGAAATATGAAATGAGAAAAATATTAAATATAATTATTTTTTTTATCTGCAAGGTATTTTCTGTCACACCCTGTATGAATGGTGCGCACACAGTGCTGTCTGTGACTGAGCCTGCAGCCTCTCACACACGGGCAGCCAGGCAACTGCAATATATATATATATATATATATATATATAATAAATAAAAAAAGCACACTGATGTACCAGCCCTGAAAAGGGCTTTTTGGGGTGCTGTCAGGTGTCCTTACAGCAGATGAGTCTGTGGACACAGAACACTGCCCTAGCTAACGCTTTCCCTAGTGAATCAGCAGCAGCAGCACTGTCCCTCCTTTCACTGAGAATGCAGCTTCTGAATGAATCTAAAATGGCTGCTGTCCAGGAGGTGGGAGGGTCTGGGAGGAGGGTCTGCTGCTGATTGGCTGGAATGTGTCTGCTGACTGTGAGGTACAGGGTCAAAGTTTACTCAATGATGATGTATAGGTGGTGTACCGAACATCGCATATGTTCGCCCGCAGCGGCGAACGCGAACAAGCTATGTTCGCCGGAAACTGTTCGCCGGCGAATAGTTCGGGACATCACTAGTGAGCTGACCCTCTAAAAGATTGTAGGTGAGGGCCTGCTGGTGAGCTGACCCACTGAAACATTATATGCGAGGGCCTGCAGGTGAGCTGACCCTATAAAAGATTGTAGGTGAGGCCCTGCTGGTGAGCTGACCTTCTAAAACATTATTTGCGAGGGCCTGCAGGTGAGCTGACCCTCTACAACATTAGGAGCGAGGGCAGACTAATAAGCATGTTGATATGATGGAAGTGGAGGAGGACGAGAAAAGGAAGATTGAACCATATACCCTTTTTTGTGGTGGAAGGGGTGCATGGGAATACAGTGTATTCAGTACATTATAAAAAACACATTTAAAGTGCCTTTATGTTCAGCCGCTTTCCTCTGGTGGAGTAGAGAAGTCAGGGGCAATCCAGTCAGCATTTTCAGTTGACAGGCGGTTGCACTTATCAGTTATTATGCCCCCAGCAGCACTAAATACCCGCTCTGACAAAATGCTGGCTGCAGGGCAGGCCAGCACCTCCAAGGCGTAGAGCGCCAGTTCGTGCCACATGTTCAGCTTGGACAGTAGTTGTAAGGCACAGAGGGATCATTGAGGATGCTGACACGGTCTGCTACGTACTCCTTCACTATGTTCCAAAACTTTTCTCTCCTTGTGACACTAGGCCGCGCATCAGGGTGAGGATGCTGGCGGGGTGGCATGAAACCGTCCCAGGCCTTGTAGAGTGTTGCCCTGCCTCTGTTGGAACTGCTGTGTGTTCCCCTCGTCTCCCCTCCTCGGTTGGCCAAGGGACTGCGTACTCTGCTGCCAGCGTTGTCAGATGGAAATTTTTGGAGCAATTTTTCCACAAGGACCTTCTGGTTTTACTCTCCACCACAGGAATGAGAGATGAGAAGTTCTTTTTGTAGCGGGGGTCGAGAAGGGTGAACAACCAGTAATCGGTGTTGTCCAAAATGCGTAAAACGTGCGGGTGATGGGAAAGGCAGCCTAACATAAAGTCAGCCATGTGTGCCAGAGTCCCAACAGGCGAGATTTCACTGTCGTCATCAGGAGGATGACTCTCAATCTCATCATCCTCTTACTACTCTTCTGCCCATTGTTGTACCTTTTCATAGGTAAATGCATTAACACCTTAAGGACCCGGCTCATTTTCACCTTAAGGACCAGGCCATTTTTTGCAAATCTGACCAGTGTCACTTTAAGTGGTGATAACTTTAAAACGCTTTAACTTATCCAGGCCATTCTGAGATTGTTTTTTCGGCACATATTGTACTTCATGACACTGGTAAAATGAAGTAAAAATAAAATAAAAATTATTTATAAAAAAATACCAAATTTACCAAAAATTGCAAATTTCCAAGTTTCAATTTCTCTACTTCTATAATACATAGTAATACCTCCAAACATATTTATTATTCTACATTCCCCATATGTCTACTTCATGTTTGGATCATTTTGGGAATGCTATTTTATATTTTGGGGATGTTACAAGGCTTAGAGGTTTGGAAGCAAATCTTGAAATTGTTCTGAACTTTTCAAAAACCCAATTTTTAGGGACCAGTTCTGGTCAGAAGTCACTTTGCTTATATAATAGAAACCACCCAAAAATTACACCATTCTAGAAACTACACCCCTCAAGGTATTCAAAACTGATTTTACAAACTTTGTTAACCCTTTAGGTGTTCCACAAGAATTAATGGAAAATACTGATACAATTTAAAAATTTCACTTTTTTGGCATATTTTCCATTTTAATAATTTTTTTTCCAGTTACAAAGCAAGGGTTAACAGCCAAACAAGACTCAATATTTATGGCTCTGATTCTGTAACACCCCATATGTGGTCATAAACCACTGTACGGGCACACGGCAGGGCGCAGAAGGAAAGGAATGCCATACGGTTTTGGAAAGGCAGATTTAGCTAGACAGTTTTTTTTGGACACCATGTCCCATTTGAAGTCCCCCTGATGCACCCCTAGAGTAGAAACTCCATAAAAGTGACTCCATCTAAGAAACTACACCCCTCAAGGTATTCAAAACTGATTTTACAAATGTTGTTAACCCTTTATGTGTTCCACAAGAGTTATTGGCAAATAGAGATGAAATTTCAGAATTTGAATTTTTGGGCAAATTTTCCATTTGACTATTTTTTTTCCAGTTACAAAGCAAGGGTTAACAGCCAAACAAAACTCATTATTTATGGCCCTGATTCTGTAGTTTACAGAAACACCCCATATGTGGTCGTAAACCGCTGTACGGGCACACGGCAGGGCGCAGAAGGAAAGGAATGCCATACGGTTTTTGGAAGGCAGATTTTGCTGGACTGGTTTTTTGACAATATGTCCCTTTTGAAGCCCCCCTGATGCACCCCTAGAGTAGAAACTCCAAAAAAGTGACCCCATTTTAGAAACTACGGGATAGGGTGGAAGTTTTGTTGGTACTAGTTTAGGGTACATATGATTTTTGGTTGCTCTATATTACACTTTTTGTGAGGCAAGGTAACAAGAAATAGCTTTTTTGGCACCGTTTTCTTTTTTTTGTTATTTACAACATTCATCTGACAGGTTAGATTATGTGGTAATTTTATAGAGCAGGTTGTCACGGACGCGGCGATACCTAATATGTATAAAAAAAATTTATTTATGTAAGTTTTACACAATGATTTCATTTTTGAAACAAAAAAAATATGTTTTAGTGTCTCCATAGTCTGAGAGCCATAGTTTTTTTCAGTTTTTGGGCGAATATCTAAAGTAGGGTCTCATTTTTTGTGGGATGAGATGACGGTTTTATTGGCACTATTTTGGGGTGCATATGACTTTTTGATCGCTTGCTATTACACTTTTTGTGACATAAGATGACAAAAAATGGCTTTTTTTACACCGTTTTTATTTTTATTTTTTTACGGTGTTCACCTGAGGGGTTGGGTCATGTGATATTTTTATAGAGCCGGTCGATACGGACGCGGCGATACCTAATATGTATACTTTTTTTTATTTATGTAAGTTTTACACAATGATTTCATTTTTGAAACATCAAAAATCATGTTTTAGTGTTTCCATAGTCTAAGAGCCATAGTTTTTTTCAGTTTTTGGGCGATTATCTTGGGTAGGGTATGATTTTTGCGGGATGAGATGACGGTTTGATTGGCGCTATTTTGGGGTGCATATGACTTTTTGATCGCTTGCTATTACACTTTTTGTGATGTAAGGTGACAAAAAATTGTTTATTTTGCACAGTTTTTATTTTTTACGGTGTTCATCTGAGGGGTTAGCTCATGTGATATTATTATAGAGCTGGTCGATACGGACTCAGCGATACCTAAAATGTATACTTTTTTTTATTTATGTAAGTTTTACACAATGATTTCATTTTTGAAACATAAAAAATCATGTTTTAGTGTTTCCATAGTCTAAGAGCCATAGTTTTTTCAGTTTTTAGGCGATTATCTTGGGTAGGGTATGATTTTTGCGGGATGAGATGACGGTTTGATTGGCGCTATTTTGGGGTGCATATGACTTTTTGATCGCTTGCTATTACACTTTTTGTGATGTAAGGTGACAAAAAATTGTTTATTTAGCACAGTTTTTATTTTTTATGGTGTTCATCTGAGGGGTTAGCTCATGTGATATTATTATAGAGCTGGTCGATACGGACGCGGCGATACCTAATATGTATACTTTTTTTTATTTATGTAAGTTTTACACAATAATATCATTTTTGAAACAAAATAAAAATCATGTTATAGTGTCCCCATAGTTTTTTTATTTTTTGGGCCATTGTCTCATGTAGGGGCTCATTTTTTGCGGGATGAGGTGACGGTTTGATTGGTACTATTTCGGCGTACATGCGACTCTTTTGATCACTTTTATTACCTTTTTTGGGAAGTAAGGTGGGCAAAATTTCAATTTCCTGATAGTTTTTTTATTTATTTTTTATGGCGTTCACTGTGCGGGGAAAGTAACATGACCGTTTTATAGATCAGGTCGTTACGGATGCGGCGATACCTAATATGTGTAGTGTATTTTATTTTTTTAATTTTTATTCAGTGATAAATGTGATTTATTATCTTTACTTTTTTTCACATTTTTTGGACTCAGACCCACTTGGTTCTTGAAGATCCAGTGGGTCTGATGTCTGTATAATACAGTACAGTACAATATATATTGTACTGTACTGTATTTCACTTACACTGAACAGATCTATGCTTTTAGCATAGATCTGTTCAGCACCATGGACAGCAGGATGCCTGAGAAGGCGTCCTGTTGCCATGGGAACCTTCCCCGTCTGCCACAACTGAGCAGACGGGGAAGGGGAAGGAGGCGAGCTCCCTCCCTCTGTCTCCCCATCCATCTGGGGGCTGCAAAGGCACAGCAGCCCCCCGATGGCAGAGGGGGGGAGCTCCCTGACTTAACCCTTTCCATGACCAGCGGTTTGCAGCGATCGCCGATATGGGGGGGTCACAGGACCCCCCTCGGCATTGAGCCTGAGTGCCTGGCTGTGTGTAACAGCCGGCACTCAGCTCTGTCACCAGTTGGTGACAGTTTAATACCAGGACGAGTATACTCGTCCTGGAGCGCTAAGTACCCTTTAGACAAAAGTTACAATGCAACAGCTCACTGCAAACCAAATAAAGTACAAAATTGCATCATAATTACAAATACTATACTAATAAGTTAGAGATGCTTGGCAAATTGTTTTGTACAAAATTATTTGAGCCCGTCTGCCACACGTCAAGGCGATCTATAGTTAGACGGGTTCCTAACACTAAATTTTACCTGTTATGTGCCATGACGGCTATCATATGATTCAGAAAGTGCAGGTTCCACATGCATGCTGGATCCGCCTAAATTTCTGCTAAGTACCCTTGCTCTAGGACGAGTATACTCGTCCAAGGTCCTGAAGGTGTTAATATCCAATTCATTCTAGTCAAGATGAATGTTCATTGCCTTTAAGAGCAATGCTCGACTATAGTTACACTTTTGTATGTCTTGAGTAGGCCAAGGTAAGGTCGCACAAAGGTTTCTACTTTTTAGTGTTATTCTTCTCATGAATGTACCAATCTGAGAAGCCTCCTTGTCTACTTATAAATTTATGACGGAAGATCAAGGTAAGCTCTATGCAGCTGGTGATAATTACCTATACTATATGAAGCAAAATATATAATATTCATGTATTCATTTAATGAGCCTTAGTCCTTAGCATAAGACAATCAGTAGGACATATATATATATATATATATATACTGTAGATGTTCCCTACAACACAAGACGAGGCTGTGAGTTGAGGGTAAGAAGATCAGCCTTTATTGGTGCCACACTTGGCCTTATATGCAAGTCCCCATGAAAGGGGACCTCCCTCTGGACCTGATGGAGAACTGGGTGACAACCACACAGACCAATGGAAATAACCACACAATCCGGGACACTCCCATACAGGACACACAATGCCTCCCCTCTGCCTGGGAGATAATTAGATATAATAAAACAAAAAGGAGTTGGGGTGAACAGGGATGTAGGATGGCAAAGGAGAGAATAGGATATGAGGCGCCAATGGATATTTGCAATGAATGATAGTGAAAGGTCTAGATGTGATGACTCAAAGGGAATAAGGCAGCTCCCCAAACCATGAAAATCAGTGCACACCAGTGAACTGCTGGAATGATAAGCGATAAGAAAGAAAGGCGGTTATACAGTGCTGTTCGAGGTATATCTTGGGAGCTCAGTGGGGGCACATAACACCTATACTTGTACCTCCCCCGCCGAGATTGCCTTGTAATAGTGGATGTGACTTCTACATCCCCCAAAGGATGACACCAGGGCTGCAAGTTCCAAAGCAGAGGTCTTTAATACATAAAAAGCTTGACGCATTTCGGGACAGTACCCCTTTATCAAGAGCTCTTAGGGGGACATAGAAGTCACATCCACCATTACAAGGCGATCTCGGCGGGGGAGGTACAAGTATAGGTGTTATGTGCTTATCCTATACTTCCCTCCCCGGTAAAGTAAGTCCTTATACCAGTGCTTATTTTATGCTCATAAAGGTGATACACTGAGATTTGTTGATATACACCAAGTTGAGTATATTTAAATACATTCCATGTATCCTATAATGGATTTTTATATATGATTTTATACTACAATTTCTAATTTTATACTATTTGTTTGTCACTTAGAGACTTTGTATTCACTTCCTGGTACACTTTTACCTTACTACTCTATTAAGAGTTAATTTTGTTCACCACTCTGGCATTGGACAATAATTTAATACTGCAGACCGGTGTTTGGCTCTCTGGCCCTCCGGCGCTCCCACTGAGCTCCCAAGATATACCTGGAACAGCACTGTATAACCGCCTTTCTTTCTTATCTCTTATTGGGAGATAATTAGGTCAGATACTGTATGTAACCCAATCATCTCCAGGCAGTAAAACCACACTTTTTTTTAATAAAGCATTAAAAAGTACCCCAAAATCCACAATAACCCCACAAATGTGACAACCCCTGATAGCCCTGATCTGGGTGACGAAATTATCCAAAAATCACCCAGATAAGAGAAGGGGTTATAGAATTTTCTGGAGGTCTTGTTTCTGACTGACCGCACATGAGGCTCCTGCCCAAAATAGTCCCATAGAATCAGGCTGTGCGGTCGGTCTTCTTTTGAGGGTCGAAATGTCTTTTAATACTTAACAGTTCGCAACTTTATTTTGTCCATAAACATTGTTCGGGGATTCGACATATTTAAACGAAATATCTCAGACAAACAGAGGGCTTCTGTTATACCCTCTTTTGAGGTTCACACATTAGACTTTTCTATCCATTTCCCCTAGGAGTTGCAGTTGTCTATCATCCCCCCCTCACCAATTCCTGGATCACTTTGCAGCTTGACTTCCTCACTTCCTATCTTCTGAATCACCAACTCTTATTATGGTTGATTTTAATATACCCATTGATGATCCTATCTTCCCATCAGCCTCTCACTTTTTTTCTTTAGCCTCCTCTCTTGGCCCATCACAACTTACTTCCTCTGCTACGCATGAACAAGGCAGTATACTTGATCTAGTCTTCTTCCATCACTGCTCAGTCTCAAACTTTAGTAACTGATCCTTCCCAATTTTAAATATTTTCTCCACACTACTAAAGAAACCATCTCTTGACCCGACCTGTGCTGCTAACTACCGGCCTGTTTCTAAACTACCCTTCATCTCTAAACTCCTTGAATATCTTGTCTACTCTCGCTTAATAAGCTATTTCTCTGAAAACTTTCTTCTTGATTCCTTACAATCTGCTTTTCGCCCTCTTCACTCTACAGAAACTGCCCTTTAGGGTCCATTCACATGTCCGTTGTTTCTTTCCTGATCTGTTCCGTTTTTTGCGGAACAGATCTGGACCAGATCTGTACCCATTCAGTTTCAATGGGCCCTGAAAAAAATCGGACAGCACAATGTCAGATTTTTTTTCAGGACCCATTGAAAATGAATGGGTCCAGATCTGTTCTGCAAAAAACGGAACAGATCAGGAAAGAAACAACGGACGTGTGATTGGACCCTAACAGCGGTCTCCTAATAGCAAAAAAAATATATTGTGATTATTCTCTACTGATTCTGCTGGATCTCTCTGCAGCGTTCGATACCGTAGACCATAAACTCCTCCTCACCATGCTCCACTCAATTGGCCTTAAGGACACTGCTCTCTCTTGGTTCTCTTCCTATCTCTCTGGCCGCTCCCTTAGTGTATCATTCGCTGGCTCTTCTCCTCTTTCTCTTGATGTTGGCATTCCTCAGGGCTCAGTACTAGATCCTCTACTCTTCTCCCACTATACCGCCCCCATCGGACAGACTAACAGTAGATTTGGCTTTCGATACCATCTCTAAACTGACGACACCCAACTATACACTTCATCCCCTGACATCACCCCTGCTTTACTCCAGAACACCAGTAATTGTCTGGCAGCTGTCTCTAACATCATGTCCTCTCTATATCTAAAACTGAACATCTCAAAAACTGAACTTCTTGTCTTTCCCCCATCTACTAACCCACCTAAACTTGATATTTCAATTTTGGTCAGCAGCACTATCATAACTCCTGTGCAACATGCCGTCTGTCGTGGGGCCACATTTTACTCTGATCTTTCCTTTGTTCCCCATATTCAGTCACTTACACGCTCTTGTAGACTGCACCTCAAGAATATCGCCAGAATCCGGCCTTTTTTTTACGGTGGAAATGGCAAAAACTCTTGTTGTTGCCTTGATTCATTCTCGTCTTGACTACTGCAACGCATTACTAATTGGCCTCCCTCTCACTAAAATCTCCCCCCTTCAGTCTGTCCTAAATGCTGCAGCCAGGCTCATCTATCTATCCAACCAACCGCTACACTGATGATACTAGTCTGTGCCAGTCACTTCACTGGTTGCCCATCCACCACAGAATACAGTTCAAACTTCTCACCCACAAAGCTCTCCACAGTGCTGCACCTCCATAGATCTCCCCCCTCATTTCCGTCTACCACCCTACTCGTGCGCTCCGTTCTATTAGCGACCTAAGATTAATAACCTCCATAATTCATACCTCTCACTCCCATCTTCAAGACTTCTCGAGCTGCACCTACTCTCTGGAATACTCTGCCCCGGAATATTAATTGTTGAAAAATTGGATTGGCTCACCCTCCAAATAGTATGGAAAGGGTGCTCCCCCTAAAAGATATCCCCAATCTTCTAAGGTATATAAATTAACTAAATGATTAAGAGGGGCACACCTACATCTATACGCTGCAGCCAATACGTTTATATACTATTTATTTGCACCAAATAATGATAATTAAAACAAATGAGGTACCTCAATACATTACTATACAATATATTTACTTAAAACCATAGAAATTAATAACCATCTGTAAGGGCTTGATGTTAAATATACTAAATGTCACTAGTTGTTAGTTACTATGCAGTAAGGGATCGTGATTATTCGATTTTGTATACAGTCTTTGATACAAATTCCAATGCGCAGGATTTGGTTTTGTGCGCAATGTCTCTGCTGATAATCAGTAGGTAAATGGCAACTATGACTGGTATTTTACGAATATGTATACAGTCTTGTTCTTTTGGTTAGTTATCTTCACAGCATGTACCGGATAGTGTGTATGATCACACTACTCACTGTTCTGGAGCGATGGAGTGACCGATCACTCGTGCTAAGCGTGGCGTCCCACGTGTTGTAGCATAGGTGATTTCAATTCCGGTCCGCTCTTTAGTATGATTGAGCAGAATACCGTAGCAAGGAAGAAAACTGTCCGTTTAGACGCCGGGGTCTAAGGTAATTGAGACCCACTCGAATCTTCGGCGTTACTTAGTGTCTGTTGATCTAGACACAGCAGGACTTAAGTTTCTTCCTGTTGGCTGTAGAAAAGCGCTTCCAAGGATTCAGAAATGTTGCGCAGATTCTATGCTGCGGTTTCTTTCTTTACTTGAGACTTGTGTACACCAGACGCGTTTCGGAGTTGGCAGTGACTCCTTCCTCAGTGGTCAAGTCTCGTCTGTTGGATAGGGGTTTATATAGGACTAAATCCATCTGCTCATTATGACTTGTTTCGTCATCACAGAGTAAAACGGAAAATCTGGATATAGATTTCCTGGTTGTTTGCCCTTTAATCGTCTTAATATACATATGTACGTGTGTAAAAGTTCACTAGATATAACAAACATGTGCATAAAAGTATATATATATAGAACAACTGATAAAATAAACGCATTGGCTGATAATATGTATTTTAAAACCAGTCTTTCATATAAATGAGTTCTCAAATACACCAAATGGGACTTGGTATATGATATAGTTTGCAACAGCTTACTGATATAGAATTATATGCAAATCGCATAGGCTATGTGTATATTAAATCGTCCTTTCATATATCTCTTGATGCGGGTTGATATTATTTGCATTTGATATTATTTGTCTCTCCATCTATTGCGGTTTTTATGCGTTTTATCTACATAGATACAATCTTTGATCTCCAAGTGATTGTATATGGAGATGCAAACAAAGCCAAAGGAATAAATACCGCAATTCAAGATTATAATATGGTAAAATAATAAAAAGATAAAATTGATAAGAAAATAAAAACTATTATAAAATAGTTACAAACATATATAGTGTGTGTAATATAAATGTAAGTACTGTACTCTCCACGGTTGCTTAATGGATCGTACATTACTTATACATATTGGGTCTCCTTTCTATATGTCTGTTAATACGGTTCCAATCATTATTGTATTTGACTTTATTTCGTCTCTTTTTATTTCTTTTGACCATATCTGCATCACCATCGGATGCATAGCTTGCATTTAATCTATATGGATACAGTATTGCCCCCATATAGGTACATCCATACATGCAGATACGGTCAGATATTATTTGACATCGCAATTCTAAAGCCGAATATATAAAAAATATAAAATTATAAAATAGTAATCATGTGGAACTTTTATAGATAAAACCGTGTTAAAAAGGGTTAAAATGATTAAAAATATGTATATGGACACGACCCATATAATACAAATAATAGAAAAAATAAAATGGGATCCAACCGGGATTATAGGTACATTAGATGTACAGTCCCTATATACGATAATCCATCATGACCAGGGGATCCAAGCTGTGAAAGAACAATTGATACAGGATGGACAATTACCTATTCAACAAATAGAGTATATAATGGAGGCAGTCTGATTCATATTGGACCATAATTATTTTTATTTTGATACAGAATTTTATGTTCAAGTGCAAGGTACGGCCATGGGCACCAGGTTTGCCCCCAGTTATGCCAATCTTTTTATGGCCCAGTGGGAACAGGACACCATTGTCACAAAACTGGGGACAGACCTGGTGCTCTGGAACCGTTATATAGATGATATACTGTTTATATGGAAAGGTGATCAGATATCACTTGACCTTTTTTTGGAAAATATTAATGACAACTTACTGAACTTGCACTTTACGGCCGTCACAAGTACCTCCTCTGTGGAATTTTTGGACCTGCAAATTAATATAGAGAAAGAAAAATAATTATGTAGCACTTATCAGAAGCCCACGTCTAAAAACAGCTATATATTATATGACAGCTGCCATTTACCGCAATGGCTTGTTAATATTCCATCAGGACAATTTAGGCGGATTAAAAGGAACTGTTCAAAAGAAGAAACTTTTGAATCAGAGGCTATCAATTTAAGGGACCAATTTTTGCTGAAAAAATATCCACTACAAATATTAGAATCCTCTCTGGAAACAGTGCGCAAACTTGACCGAAACACCTTCTTTTTAGACAAATTAGAAACACCAAAGATAGATATAAATGATAATGTAAGATTAATACTACCATTCAATTCCCAATATAAAAAGATCAGATATATAATCAATAAACATTGGCATCATATTGTCAAGGACAAGACAATAGGACACATTTTACCAAATAAACCTCAAATCACCTTTACCAAGGCCCCAAATTTGGGCCTATTGGTAGCACCTACAATTATTAATAAATTCCCAAATACACCATCAATTCAAAAATGGATAGGGTGAACAGGTTTTTATAGATGTGGTTCATGTATGGGATGTAGATCTACTACATTCCCAAAAAAAAAACATTGAGGTTAAATCCACCAGCAATACCCACACACATAAAATCAGAGAGTCTTTGACATGTAACACGGAAAGTGTCATATATATTATCCAATGCCCATGTAGAAAACAATACGTGGGCAGAACTAAAAGAACACTGAAAAAACGTATAGCTGAGCACATCTCAAATATTAAAAAGGGATATGATAAACACACTTTATCCCTCCATTTTAAAGTGGCGCATAATCAAGACCCACAAGGAATGATTTTCGCAGCTTTAGAAAAAGTAAAAATCCACTGGAGAGGAGGAGACCACATAAGCAAAATGTCCAGAACTGAATCCCAAAAAATTTTTGAATTTAATTCCATCCTCCCTCTAGGATTAAATGCGGAAATGGAAGTTTTTGGCTTTTTGTAAATACATTGACCCCTTGTATTGGGAATACAGCACAATTAATTTACGCATTTTTAAAATGAACAGAGGACTCATGCTAGTGCTGTTTACAGATTTGACAAATAGGGAAGGTAAAACCAATAGTTAATAATTATATTCATTATATTAACTGTATAAATATCCTACTATGTTGTGGATACTCAATCATTGTACTTATTATTAACCATATACATATTTTTAATCATTTTAACCCTTTTTAACACGGTTTTATCTATAAAAGTTCCACATGATTACTATTTTATAATTTCACAATTTTATATTTTTTATATATTCGGCTTTAGAATTGCGATGTCAAATAATATCTGACCGTATCTGCATGTATGGATGTACCTATATGGGGGCAATACTGTATCCATATAGATTAAATGCAAGATATGCATCCGATGGTGATGCAGATATGGTCAAAAGAAATAAAAAGAGACGAAATAAAGTCAAATACAATAATGATTGGAACCGTATTAACAGACATATAGAAAGGAGACCCAATATGTATAAGTAATGTACGATCCATTAAGCAACCGTGGAGAGTACAGTACTTACATTTATATTACACACACTATACAGGTCCTTCTAAAAAAATTAGCATATTGTGATAAAGTTCATTATTTTCTGTAATGTACTGATAAATATTAGACTTTCATATATTTTAGATTCATTACACACAACTGAAGTAGTTCAAGCCTTTTATTGTTTTAATATTGATGATTTTGGCATACAGCTCATGAAAACCCAAAATTCCTATCTCAAAAAATTTGCATATCATGAAAAGGTTCTCTAAACGAGCTATTAACCTAATCATCTGAATCAACTAATTAACTCTAAACACCTGCAAAAGATTCCTGAGGCTTTTAAAAACTCCCAGCCTGGTTCATTACTCCAAACAGCAATCATGGGTAAGACTGCCAACCTGACTGCTGCCCAGAAGGCCATCATTGACACCCTCAAGCAAGAGGGTAAGACACAGAAAGACATGTCTGAAGGAATAGGCTGTTCCCAGAGTGCTGTATCAAGGCACCTCAGTGGGAAGTCTGTGGGAAGGAAAAAGTGTGGCAGAAAACGCTGCACAACGAGAAGAGGTGACCGGACCCTGAGGAAGATTGTGGAGAAGGACCAATTCCAGACCTTGGGGGACCTGCGGAAGCAGTGGACTGAGTCTGGAGTAGAAACATCCAGAGCCCCCGTGTACAGGCGTGTGCAGGAAATGGGCTACAGGTGCCGCATTCCCCAGAAACAGCGGCAGAAGCGCCTGACCTGGGCTACAGAGAAGCAGCACTGGACTGTTGCTCAGTGGTCCAAAGTACTTTTTCAGGATGAAAGCAAATTTTGCATGTCATTCGGAAATCAAGGTGCCAGAGTCTGGAGGAAGACTGGGGAGAGGGAAATGCCAAAATGCCTGAAGTCCAGTGTCAAGTACCCACAGTCAGTGATGGTCTGGGGCGCCATGTCAGCTGCTGGTGTTGGTCCACTGTGTTTTATCAAGGGCAGGGTCAATGCAGCCGCTATCAGGAGATTTTGGAGCACTTCATGCTTCCATCTGCTGAAAAGCTTTATGGAGATGAAGATTTCATTTTTCAGCACGACCTGGCACCTGCTCACAGCGCCAACACCACTGGTAAATGGTTTACTGACCATGGTATTACTGGGCTCAATTGGCCTGCCAACTCTCCTGACCTGAACCCCATAGAGAATCTGTGGGATATTGGGAAGAGAAAGTTGAGAGACGCAAGACCCAACACTCTGGATGAGCTTAAGGCCGCTATCGAAGCATCCTGGGCCTCCATAACACCTCAGCAGTGCCACAGGCTGATTGCCTCCATGCCACGCCGCATTGAAGCAGTCATTTCTGCAAAAGGATTCCCGACCAAGTATTGAGTGCAGAACTGAACATCATTATTTGAAGGTTGACTTTTTTGGTATTAAAAACACTTTTCTTTTATTGGTCGGATGAAATATGCTAATTTTTTTAGATAGGAAATTTGGGTTTTCATGAGCTGTGGCCAA
Organism: Bufo gargarizans; assembly: GCF_014858855.1. Classification (NCBI taxonomy): domain Eukaryota; kingdom Metazoa; phylum Chordata; class Amphibia; order Anura; family Bufonidae; genus Bufo; species Bufo gargarizans. Next base: position 747,083,556 of record NC_058080.1, on the reverse strand, counting down.
AATCATCAATATTAAAACAATAAAAGGCTTGAACTACTTCAGTTGGTGTGTAATGAATCTAAAATATATGAAAGTCTAATGTTTATCAGCACATTACAGAAAATAATGAACTTTATCACAATATGCTAATTTTTTGAGAAGGACCTGTATATGTTTGTAACTATTTTATAATAGTTTTTATTTTCTTATCAATTTTATCTTTTTATTATTTTACCATATTATAATCTTGAATTGCGGTATTTATTCCTTTGGCTTTGTTTGCATCTCCATATACAATCACTTGGAGATCAAAGATTGTATCTATGTAGATAAAACGCATAAAAACCGCAATAGATGGAGAGACAAATAATATCAAATGCAAATAATATCAACCCGCATCAAGAGATATATGAAAGGACGATTTAATATACACATAGCCTATGCGATTTGCATATAATTCTATATCAGTAAGCTGTTGCAAACTATATCATATACCAAGTCCCATTTGGTGTATTTGAGAACTCATTTATATGAAAGACTGGTTTTAAAATACATATTATCAGCCAATGCGTTTATTTTATCAGTTGTTATATATATATATACTTTTATGCACATGTTTGTTATATCTAGTGAACTTTTACACACGTACATACAGTACAGACCAAAAGTTTGGACACACCTTCTCATTCAAAGAGTTTTCTTTATTTTCATGATATTGTAAATTGTGGATTCACACTGAAGGCATCAAAACTATGAATTAACACATGTGGAATTATATACATAACAAAAAAGTGTGAAACAACTGAAAATATGTCATATTCTAGGTTCTTCAAAGTAGCCACCTTTTGCTTTGATTGCTGCTTTGCACACTCTTGGCATTCTCTTGATGAGCTTCAAGAGGTAGTCACCTGAAATGGTCTTTCAACAGTCTTGAAGGAGTTCCCAGAGATGCTTAGCACTTGTTGGCCCTTTTGCCTTCACTCTGCAGTCCAGCTCACCCCAAACCATCTCGATTGGGTTCAGGTCCGGTGACTGTGGAGGCCAGGTCATCTGGCGCAGCACCCCATCACTCTCCCTCATGGTCAAATAGCCCTTACACAGCCTGGAGGTGTGTTTGGGGTAATTGCCCTGTTGAAAAATAAATGATGGTCCAACTAAAGGCAAACCGGATGGAATAGTATGCCGCTGCAAGATGCTGTGGTAGCCATGCTGGTTCAGTATGCCTTCAATTTTGAATAAATCCCCAACAGTGTCACCAGCAAAGCACCCCCACACCATCACACCTCCTCCTCCATGCTTCACGGTGGGAACCAGGCATGTAGAGTCCATCCGTTCACCTTTTCTGCGTCGCACAAAGACACAGTGGTTGGAACCAAAGATCTCAAATTTGGACTCATCAGACCAAAGCACAGATTTCCACTGGTCTAATGTCCATTCCTTGTGTTCTTTAGCCCAAACAAGTCTCTTCTGCTTGTTGCCTGTCCTTAGCAGTGGTTTCCTAGCAGATCTTCTACCATGAAGGCCTGATTCACACAGTCTCCTCTTAACAGTTGTTCTAGAGATGTGTCTGCTGCTAGAATTCTGTGTGGCATTGACCTGGTCTCTAATCTGAGCTGTTGTTAACCTGCGATTTCTGAGGCTGGTGACTCAGATGAACTTATCCTCCGCAGCAGAGGTGACTCTTGGTCCTTCTTTCCTGGGGCGGTCCGCATGTGAACCAGTTTCTTTGTAGCGCTTGATGGTTTTTGTGACTGCACTTGGGGACACGTTCAAAGTTTTCCCAATTTTTCGGACTGACTGACCTTCATTTCCTAAAGTAATGATGGCCACTCGTTTTTCTTTACTTAGCTGCTTTTTTCTTGCCATAATACAAATTCTAACAGTCTATTCAGTAGGACTATCAGCTGTGTATCCACCTGACTTCTCCACAACGCAACTGATGGTCCCAACCCCATTTATAAGGCAAGAAATCCCACTTATTAAACCTGACAGGGCACAGCTGTGAAGTGAAAACCATTTCAGGTGACTACCTCTTGAAGCTCATCAAGAGAATGCCAAGAGTGTGCAAAGCAGTAATCAAAGCAAAAGGTGGCTACTTTGAAGAACCTAGAATATGACATATTTTCAGTTGTTTCACACTTTTTTGTTATGTATATAATTCCACATGTGTTAATTCATAGTTTTGATGCCTTCAGTGTGAATCTACAATTTTCATAGTCATGAAAATAAAGAAAACTCTTTGAATGAGAAGGTGTGTCCAAACTTTTGGTCTGTACTGTATGTATATTAAGACGATTAAAGGGCAAACAACCAGGAAATCTATATCCAGATTTTCCGTTTTACTCTGTGATGACGAAACAAGTCATAATGAGCAGATGGATTTAGTCCTATATAAACCCCTATCCAACAGACGAGACTTGACCACTGAGGAAGGAGTCACTGCCAACTCCGAAACGTGTCTGGTGTACACAAGTCTCGAGTAAAGAAAGAAACCGCAGCATAGAATCTGCGCAACATTTCTGAATCCTTGGAAGCGCTTTTCTACAGCCAACAGGAAGAAACTTAAGTCCTGCTGTGTCTAGATCAACAGACACTAAGTAACGCCGAAGATTCGAGTGGGTCTCAATTACCTTAGACCCCGGCGTCTAAACGGACAGTTTTCTTCCTTGCTACGGTATTCTGCTCAATCATACTAAAGAGCGGACCGGAATTGAAATCACCTATGCTACAACACGTGGGACGCCACGCTTAGCACGAGTGATCGGTCACTCCATCGCTCCAGAACAGTGAGTAGTGTGATCATACACAGTAAGATTTAACAGCATACTATCCGGTACATGCTGTGAAGATAACTAACCAAAAGAACAAGACTGTATACATATTCGTAAAATACCAGTCATAGTTGCCATTTACCTACTGATTATCAGCAGAGACATTGCGCACAAAACCAAATCCTGCGCATTGGAATTTGTATCAAAGACTGTATACAAAATCGAATAATCACGATCCCTTACTGCATAGTAACTAACAACTAGTGACATTTAGTATATTTAACATCAAGCCCTTACAGATGGTTATTAATTTCTATGGTTTTAAGTAAATATATTGTATAGTAATGTATTGAGGTACCTCATTTGTTTTAATTATCATTATTTGGTGCAAATAAATAGTATATAAACGTATTGGCTGCAGCTCCATGTGATTTTTAGATGTAGGTGTGCCCCTCTTAATCATTTACTGGAATATTAATTCCCAACTTCTCCACCTTCAGACATGCCTTAAAAACACATCTTTTCAGGCAGGCTTATCAAGCTACCTAAAATAACTTTTCCCCGACTAAACCTTTCCCACCAACTCCTCTGGCCTAAACTCAATCCTCTAGCAGTCCCAAACCCAAAGCAGATCAACCCGCACCGCTCCTGCCAGTTCAATAATGGCTCGAATCCTACTTATCACAATCAACTACCTTATGTGTCACCCCCAATTCCTCATAGATTGTAAGCTCTTGCGAGCAGGGCCCTGACTCCTAGTGTTTTGTCACGGCGGACAGGATATAAGATACACAGAAAAATAAACAAACAAGTTTATAGACGAGAAGCTGGGGATAAAGGTCACCTCCTAACATATCCCTACCAGCTCTCCCTATACTGCTATGCCCACGATCAGACCCTTAAGGTGAAAATACCGTGTCCTCGTGCCTGGGCTGAAAATACCCTAAAATCCCTAAGATGGTGATAGGGGAATAGAGGCAGCCTGCTCCCTCAGAACCTGGAGGGGCAGGTGACTCTCTAACAGCCTAGACAGCAAAACCACAAGAGAACAAAAACCAACTTATCTTTTGAGCAGGAACAGCCAATCCTTCCTTCCTTGCATACACAGAGCCAGACAGAAGCTATAACCCGCACGGAACACTGGGAGTGGGTGTGATTTAAACTGAAACCAACGACCCCACCCAGTGCACCTGAAGGGAGGTGGATCTAGATTGACTCCAAAACAAAACAAAAGGCTAGACACGTGCTGCCAATCTGGCAGACCTCCGCACATAGCCTGAGCAGGGCATGACATGTTTCAGTTTTATATTAGCCAGTTACTTTTGTTTTGTACATGAGCCCTATAAATTTGCAAAGCGCTGTGGAATAAGGTGGCGCTATATAAATACATTTTTTATTATTAATCTAGTTGTCAGAGAATTGATGATGGGAGCTGCTCAGCGTTCCCAACTCATCACCACAGGCTAGATGGAGCATGTGTGGACCATTGCTGGTGTGTTTAAATCTGCCTGCTGTAGTCCCCATTCCCACCCCAGACACGTCTAATTATATCATCACGTCTATTCTCACTAGACTTATGGTGCAAGCGGGGCTGAGCCTTGCTAGGGCACGGGGAACGTGTCTCCAGCTAGATACAGTGAGCTTGTGCAATATAGGCTTAAGCCGAGGGGGAAGAGGAGGACATTGTGGGCAAATGACAAGGGTAAGCATACATTGGATACACAGATACATGCAACATAGTGTGGAAAGTGGTTAAAGAGTAGTGTTGAGCGCAAATATTTTATTTTATCGCGAATATCGGTACTATGAGAATTCGTGCAGATCTAGAATATCGTGCTATATATTTGTATTCACGAATATTCTAGTTTTTTTTAAAATCAGTACACATGATCCCTCCCTGCTTCTTGCTTGTGGGCCAATGAGAAGGCTGCAATATCTTTGTCTGAGCTTAGCCACATCCCTAGCAACCAATAGGAAAGTTGCCTCCTCCCCCTTACTATATAGGAACCTCCCCAGCAGCCCTTGTACGTAGTATATTGCAGCTCTGAGAGAGAGAGCAGTGACATTGCTGAGCTCTGGGCTTTGCTGAGACTTCTGCTGTTCCTTATCTAATTGCATTAGATAGTTAGTTCATATATATAATACAGATAGTTAGTAGGAAATAGTCAGTGTAGGTTAGATAGTGATATAGTGTAGCTGATAGGTTCCAGTGCAGGGTGTTAGGTAGTGTGATAGGGATTACTGTGCTGTGATAGGGATTACTGTGCTGTCCAATGAGTAATATCTATTTAGACCTGATAAAATGTGAAGTTGCATGTATTGTGCCAAAAATATGCGCATCATTAGTGCCAATGCCTATCCCATGCATGCTTAAACTCCTCCACTGTATTTGCAGCTACCACTTCTGCAGGAAGGCTATTCCATGCATCCACTACTCTCTCAGTAAAGTAATACTTCCTGATATTACTGTTAAACCTTTGCCCCTCTAATGTAACACTATGTCCTCTTGTAGCAGTTTTTCTTCTTGTAAATCTTCTCTCCTCTTTTACCTTGTTGATTCTCTTTATGTATTTAGCAGTTTCTCTCATCTCCCCTCTGTCTCGTCTTTCTTCCAAGCTCTACATGTTAAGGTCCTTTCATCTTTCCTGGTAAGTTTTATCCTGCAATCCATGTACTAGTTTAGTAGCTCTTCTCTAAACTCTCTCCAAAGTATCAATATCCTTCTGAAGATATGGTCTCCAGTACTGAGCACATGTCCTCATCTCAGCTAAGGTGGTCGTAACTCCTGAGTGAGGAGCAAGGTGTTATGCTCCTGCAATTCAAAGCCCCTCTGTTCAGGATCTCCTCAGCTATTCACACCTTTATGTAGCAGTGTCCTCTATAGCTGCCTCCTTAAGAACATAGAGAATTTCTGTGGTTCCATACCTGGATGATTGGCCCTCTTCAGGCTGCTGGCCATTTTTTTCAACACCTGTGCTGGGGAAAGTATCTTGGTATCTGGGAAAGTATCTTGGTTTTAGGCATCATGTAAGGAGTTGCAGAGGTAGCTTCTTTAGCCTTATGACACGTATGCTTTCTATATAGAGAAAAGATCCTAAGCCTGTGGAAACCTTAACCCAGAGGGGTTGAATATTTGGTGTACCCTGTCATTTCAAGCTTGTCAATCGTACGGATGGTGGAAACATTTTACAGACGTTTTTGTTTTCCAGATGATTTGGATTCTGTTGACTCTGAACTAGGTTGAGAACTGCAACTAGAGGGGCATATAGTCATTGGGCTCTTGGAGTCCCTTGAGAAGTCTCTTTCCTCAAACCCCAAAGAGTTTAATACTGTAGAAGATCTTGTTTGACTCTTGAGTAAGAGTCAGTGTAAGAGCAGACATTATAAGCAGGGTGGCACTATAAAGTACTATAAAAAAGTTTAAAAATAATAATTTTAAAAAGATCAAAAAAATCACCCCCTTTCCCCAAAAGGTCAATAAAAAAAAATGGAGACTATAAAAAAATACATTTCATGGGTATCGCCATGTAGATACCCCATAATGGTATGAAAACTCCAAATCATACCTAAAAAAAATAGAGGTCACAATATGGCGATGAACAGGAAAAACAACATAATTGTACTGACCAGGAGAAAGAAACAGGTCAGTTTTACCGTATAGGGAACCCAGTAAAAACAAAACATAAAACTGTTGTGTAATTGGGCTATTTTTACAATTTCACCCCACATGGATTTTTTTTCCATCTCCCCACTACATCATTTACAATATTAAATGGTGGAATTAGAAAATGCAACTTGATCGGCAAAAAACAAGAGCTCATCCAGCTATGTAAATGTAATAGAAAAAAAAGTCCTGGAAAGACAGGGAGTAAAAATCGAAAATGCGAAAAACCCTCCAGAGCTGAAAGGGTTAACTGTAAGGTTTAAAATATAAGTCATGAACAGAATATATGTCTTCCTAATCAGGATTTATCAGATGTTTTAAAGAAGCCGTTATGTGACATCAATTAAGCTTTTATATCCAAATATACAACCTGAAATGAAAACAATGTATATGACCCAGTGATATATTGTTTCCTTATAATGTGACCATATGGCTTCTCTCTTGTGTGACTTCACTAATGACCCCTAATTATGGCTTTAGAAGCAAAAACATTTTTCTCATTCTGAATGCAGCTTCTCTCATGTGTGATTCCTCTTATGTGTTAGAAGACTTGATATCTGTGTGAAACATTTCCCACATTCTGAACATGAATATGGCTTCTCTCCTGTGTGACTTCTTTCATGTTTAAAAAGATCTGATTTCTGTGTGAAACATTTCCCACATTCTGAACATGAATATGGCTTTTCCCCAGTGTGAATTCTCTCATGTGTAACGAGATTGCATTTCTGTGTAAAACATTTCCCACATTCTGAACAGGAATATGGCTTCTCTCCTGTGTGACTTCTTTCATGTTTAAAAAGATCTGATTTCTGTGTGAAACATTTCCCACATTCTGAACATGAATACGGCTTTTCCCCAGTGTGAATTCTCTCATGGTAAACAAGATGTGTTTTCTGTGTAAAACATTTCCCACATTCTGCACATGAATACATTTTCTCTCCTTTCTGACGTCTTCGATGTGTAGAAAGTCCTGAGCTGTTTGTGGATTCTTTACCACGATGAAACCTTTTAATCCTTTTCTGACTTGTACTTGCGGTAACAATCTGTGATTGGTCCGGAGAAGGTTCCTCATAATTAGGAGGATTATATGACAGATCTGTACTGTGAAGTCCTGGATGTACATTAAGGGTAATGAGGTTTTCTCCTGAAGAGCGCTGCAGGATATCTTCATCTAGTGGTAACATGACATTTTCACATTTCTTACTGGGATTTTCTGTTAAGATAAAAATGAAAACGTTTTTTTTTCTTTGCAAACTACAGAGTAGACAAACTTATAACATTCCAATTAGGCTGGAAGTTGATCCAGCAGGAAGGAGAAGTGTTCATTCATTTGGAATCCATTCCTGACTTTGGCTAAAAACTGCACTTGTGATCCCAGCCTTACAAAGCTTCTATAACTTCCTGACAAAGTCCAGGATTCTGGTTTACACCAGGTCATGACTTTTATTATAGTAAATAATGACTTAACAGAACTAAAACATGTGAAAAGTCTGACCATGTCTGGAAACGATGGAGCATCGTAAGCCCCGCCCCTGCAGAACCTGCCTGTTGTTTCTATATGTGGAACCTTAAAATCCCCCCTTTTTGGACAGATTATAAGAGCAGCACAGATCAGTCACTGGTTATCTACCAGCAAGTTCACACAGAGCAGATCAGCTGCAGACATTTCTGTGACTGTCCCGCTGCCCTGAATGTGGCTTGTAATAATCCATGCACCTGCTGCAGAAACAACCCAATATATGGAAATGTCTACAATAAATGTGCCCTGTGTGAACACGCTCTAATGCAGCTGGAACATTCTGGGACATGCAGTTACTGCTAGAAGTCACACGTTCAGTCTGAAGGGGATGAGCAGATAATCGCTGAAGTGATGGACAACATGGTCACATTTAGCAATTTAAAGCCGATGCCCGACAAGAATTTTACTACAAATTGTTTCACATTTTATTGAGACATAAACAACTTTCACACTGGCGTTTCGACTTTCCGTTTGTGAGATCCGTCATGGGCTCTCAGCAGCGGTCAAAAACGGATCAGTTTTGCCCTAATGCATTCTGAAAAGGATCCGCTATAAGAGACCGGTGCTCCTCCATTACATGTCACTGCACACACGTGTATACACTGCACATGACGGCTCTTACCCTGTGATATAAGAGGCTGGTGCTCCTCCATTACATGTCACTGCACACACGTGTATACACTGCACATGACGGCTCTTACCCTGTGATATAAGAGGCTGGTGCTCCTCCATTACATGTCACTGCACACACGTGTATACACTGCACATGACGGCTCTTACCCTGTGATATAAGAGGCTGGTGCTCCTCCATTACATGTCACTGCACACACGTGTATACACTGCACATGACGGCTCTTACCCTGTGATATAAGAGGCTGGTGCTCCTCCATTACATGTCACTGCACACACGTGTATACACTGCACATGACGGCTCTTACCCTGTGATATAAGAGGCTGGTGCTCCTCCATTACATGTCACTGCACACACGTGTATACACTGCACATGACGGCTCTTACTTTGTGATATAAGAGGCTGGTGCTCCTCCATTACATGTCACTGCACACACGTGTATACACTGCACATGACGGGTCTTACCCTGTGATATAAGAGGCTGGTGTTCCTCCATTACATGTCACTGCACACACGTGTATACACTGCACATGACGGCTCTTACCCTGTGATATAAGAGGCTGGTGTCCTCCATTACATGTCACTGCACACACACGTGTATACACTGCACATGACGGGTCTTACCTTGTGATATAAGAGGCTGGTGCTCCTCCATTACATGTCACTGCACACACGTGTATACACTGCACATGACGGCTCTTACCTTGTGATATAAGAGGCTGGTGCTCCTCCATTACATGTCACTGCACACACGTGTATACACTGCACATGACGGGTCTTACCCTGTGATATAAGAGGCTGGTGCTCCTCCATTACATGTCACTGCACACACGTGTATACACTGCACATGGCGGCTCTTACCCTGTGATATAAGAGGCTGGTGCTCCTCCATTACATGTCACTGCACACACGTGTACACACTGCACATGACGGCTCTTACCTTGTGATATAAGAGGCTGGTGCTCCTCCATTACATGTCACTGCACACACGTGTATACACTGCACATGACAGCTCTTACCCTGTGATATAAGAGGCTGGTGCTCCTCCATCATGGCCTCCTTGTACAGATCCTTGTGTCCTTCTATATACTCCCACTCCTCCATGGAGAAATAGACAGTGACATCCTGACACCTTATAGGAACCTGACAACACAATGACACCGTCATCACCCAGACCCCTCCAGTGCTGTTACTGGAGAATTTCCCAGCATTCCCAGCAGTGTCACCTCTCCAGTCAGCAGCTCCATCATCTTGTGGGTGAGTTCTAGGATCTTCTGCTCATGTATCAGGGGGTGAGGGGGAGGCTCTGTGATGGGGGGAGGTGTCCTGCTCCGCCCTCCTGACTCCTGGAGATGGATGATGGGAGTCACACAGTCCCCCGATGTCTTCTTCACTATTGTGTACTCCTGTGGATGGAGAGAGACACTTAGGAAATAAACCCTTCAGGAGCCATGTGCTCTCCTCCGGCCCTCTCCTCCTGGTACAACGTGCCTACTTACCTTCTCATGGCTTCTACAACATGACTATTGGTCACTGGTCACATGACACATCACTCACCATGTTGGGGGCTGATCTTCAGGTTCTCCATCACTTGGAAGGTCTGGAGGCCGTTCTCCAGGACCCTGGACTCTTCCTATCACTTCCTATGATGGATTCTCCTTCCCGATGTCTGACTTGTTACAGAATACAATAAAGAGGAGAGAAATCTAGAAAAGTTTACCTCTCCGCTCAGCAGGGAGATGATCTCCAAGGTGAGGTCTAATATTCTTCTGCTGATCTCCTTCCTGTCCATCCTTGGTGGAGAAGAGGAGAGAACTGGAGGAGCTGGAGGCTTCTAGTACTGCAGGCGCCTTTATAAGAAGAGGAGAGGAAATCATCCAGGGGACAAGACCAGATGTCACCTCCAGAACCGCACTTCCTGAGCCTGGAGGGGCCCCGCTTCTCAGAGCCCCCACCACATGGATTCCAGGGGCCCCAACATGGAGATCTCTGGTGGCTCCACAGGAGATAAATGTCTGATAGATGCAGGTCCCACCTCTGGGCTGTGCTCAGCTGTGTCCAGAACTTCTCGAGAAGAGACTGGAGAGAGCTGAGCTCAGGCTGGGCCCCGCTCCATTCATTCTCCTCCTGGAGGCAGGGGCCCCTCACCAGGACAGTCAGGGGCCAGCGAATGATGACAACCCCCACTATCCCCACTACTCCTCCCCCCATCATACTAAGCTGAGGAGCGGAGAAGGATTCCTTGTGTGTAATGGAGGAGACTCTCCAGAGGTGACATGTCTGAGCTCTCCACCACACTGTCTCCTCACAGCTCATCTTACCTGCAGGCTGGAGGAATGGCTGATACCAGAGAGAACAAGAGCCCTGACTACCGACCAGGACCTGCCCAGTATCTGCTGCACTGCCAGAGCTGAAGGACCTGGGGTGACGTCATCGTCATGTGATCAGTGGCGGGGCGGGGCGGGGCGGGGTTCAGCAGTGGAGAGAAGAAGATGTGGCGAAGGACCTGGAGTGACGTCACCGTCATGTGATCAGTACAGGGGGCGGAGCTCAGGAGAGGCGAAGAGGTGGTGAAGGACCTGGGGTGATGTCACCGTCATGTGATCAGTGCAAGGGGCGGGGCTGAGCAGTGGAGAGCTATAGAGTGGGGGAGGGACGTGGGTTGGGGTGATGTCACTGTCATGTGATCAGTGCAGGGGGCGGAGCTTTCTATGGAGAAGGATCTGTAGGATTGAGGATTTTTTTTCTCTACACATCTAAGGAAATGCTCGGAGTTGTAGTTCTCTGATATGCTTTCATAGCAGTGTGGATTTGGGGGAATTGTATTTCTCTAGTTTGATTTCTTATGATAGCCTGGACAGGCTGGGAGTTGTAGTTCTTTTCTCTGATATACTATAATGACAGCCTGGACATGCTGGGAGTTGTAGTTCTCTCCTCTGTTTCCTGCACATGATTACGGGGGTGGCCATCTTTCCCGATGCTGAGAGCAGCGGTTAGAGAGATGGTTTATAGCAGCTACATGGACTATGGGTACAGAAGACAGGAGAGGATTGTGGGCATGCTTTGTGAGCTGAGCAGAGGCCATTGTGCAGGGAGGGGGAGGAGGTAAGCTGTGACACCGATTGTAAATGGTGGATCTTGTGTTATCTATACTAAGGTGTTAAAAATGATAGAATTAGTCTGGCGTTGTATCTCCTCCTGTGAGCGCTGCAGGTCCCTTGTGAAGTGGGTTCAGTTCACACCAGACATAAAAAGCAAGAAGAACGGACGGCGCTGCTCCTCCAGGATCCACAAGCAGATTAGATCCTAGACGGCTCCTCCTCCGCTCCTTCTCCGTGCTGCCAAACACTGCTTCTCGTGTGGATTGCGGTACGGCTTCTACACGTTCCGCGTCCTCAGCTTCCCTCCAGGCTCTTCTCTTCCCCTCCAGATCCCTCTGTTCCCCTCCAGACTCCTCTCTTCCCCTCCAGACCCCTCTATACCATTCAGACCCCTCCAGACTCCTCTCCGCTCCTGCAGACTCCTCTGTTCCCCTCCAGACTCCTCTCTGCTCCTCTGTTCCCTTCAGACTCCTCTTTGCTCCTTCAGACTCCTCTTTTGCTCCTTCAGACTCCTCTGTTCCCCTCCAGACTCCTCTCCACTCCTGCAGACTCCTCTCTTCCCCTCCAGACCCCTCTATACCATTCAGACCCCTCCAGACTCCTCTTTGCTCCTTCAGACTCCTCTTTGCTCCTTCAGACTCCTCTTTTGCTCCTTCAGACTCCTCTGTTCCCCTCCAGAATCCTCTCCACTCTTGCAGACTCCTCTCTGCTCCTCTGTTCCCTACAGACTCCTCTTTGCTCCTTCAGACTCCTCTTTGCTCCTTCAGACTCCTCTTTGCTCCTTCAGACTCCTCTTTGCTCCTTCAGACTCCTCTTTGCTCCTTCAGACTCCGCTTTGCTCCTTCAGACTCCGCTTTGCTCCTCCAGGCTCCTCTGTTGCCCTCCAGGCTCCTCTGTTGCCCTCCAGGCTCCTCTGTTGCCCTCCAGGCTCCTCTGTTCCCTCTATGGTCTCATGCACACGACCGTTGTTGTGTTCCGTTCCGCAAAATGGGGTTCCGTGATCCGTTTCCGTTTTTGTTTCCGTGTGTCTTCCTTGATTTTTGGAGGACCACCAGACATAAAGGAAAGTAAAAAAAAGTCTAACAGGTTTGCCATGCAAATGATAGGGAAAAAACGGACGCGCGGATGACAATCTTGTGTGCGTTCGCGTTTTTTAGCGGTCCCATTGACTTGAATGGGTCCGCGAACCGTTTTCCGCAAAAATAATAGGACAGGTTATATTTTTTTGACGGACTGGAACCACGGATCACGGACGCGGATGGCAAACCCGCACTGAGTCCTGACCCTTTCATTTCAATAGATCTGTCTACATGAGCCTTGTTTTTCACGCATCAGTTCTGCGTTGTGTGAAAATCGCAGCATGTTCTATATTCTGGGATTTTCACGCAGCCCTGGACCCATAGACGAGAAAAACACATTGCATCCGCAGTTTTGTCTGCGATTACGTTCCAATGTTCACTTTTTTCTGCGGAGGTGCAATTCGATTTGCACGCTCATGAGAAAAAGCTAGATGTGGTACCCAGACCCGAACCCGGACTTCTTCACTGACGTTTGGGTTCGGTGTTCTGTAGATTTTATTAATTTCCCTTATAACATGGTTATAATGGAAAGTAATAGCATTCTTAATACAGAATTCTTACTAGAATGTGGATTGAGGGGTTAAAAAATTAAAATATTAACCCACCTCATCCACTTAATCGCGCAGCCGGCAGCGTCTTCTTTCTTCTTCTTTTAGGACCTGCAAAAAGACCTTTGATGACGTAATCACGCTCACCATGTGGTGACGTCAGCACAGGTCCTGCTGAATGAGGATAGAAGGATCCACGAGGTGAGCGCGATGACGTCATCAAAGGTGCTTTTGCACAGGGGCAGGCAGCAGCATAGTGCTATCAGCATTCATATTGATATTTATTAGGGGCACAGGGGCAGGCAGCAGCATAGTGCTATCAGCATTCCTATTGATATTTATTGGGCGCACAGAGGCAGGCCGCAGCATAGTGCTATCAGCATTCATATTGATATTTATTGGGGGCACAGGGGCAGGCCGCAGCATAGTGCTATCAGCATTCATATTGATATTTATTGGGGGCACAGGGGCAGGCAGCAGCATAGTGCTATCAGCATTCCTATTGATATTTATTGGGGGCACAGGGGCAGGCAGCAGCATAGTGCTATCAGCATTCCTATTGATATTTATTGGAGGCACAGGGGCAGGCAGCAGCATAGTGCTATCAGCATTCATATTGATATTTATTGGGCGCACAGGGGCAGGCAGCAGCATAGTGCTATCAGCATTCATAATAATATTTATTGGGGGCACAGGGGCAGGCTGCAGCATAGTGCTATCAGCATTCATATTGATATTTATTGGGCGCACAGGGGCAGGCAGCAGCATAGTGCTATCAGCATTCATATTGATATTTATTGGGGGCACAGGGGCAGGCAGCAGCATAGTGCTATCAGCATTCATATTGATATTTATTGGGGGCACAGGGGCAGGCAGCAGCATAGTGCTATCAGCATTCATATTGATATTTATTGGGGGCACAGGGGCAGGCAGCAGCATAGTGCTATCAGCATTCATATTGATATTTATTGGGGGTACAGGGGCAGGCAGCAGCATAGTGCTATCAGCATTCATATTGATATTTATTGGGGGCACAGGGGCAGGCAGCAGCATAGTGCTATCAGCATTCATATTGATATTTATTGGGGGCACAGGGGCAGGCAGCAGCATAGTGCTATCAGCATTCATATTGATATTATTGGGGCACAGGGGCAGGCAGCAGCATAGTGCTATCAGCATTCATATTGATATTTATTGGGGGCACAGGGGCAGGCAGCAGCATAGTGCTATCAGCATTCATATTGATATTATTGGATTGGGGCACAGGGGCAGGCAGCAGCATAGTGCTATCAGCATTCATATTGATATTTATTGGGGCACAGGGGCAGGCAGCAGCATAGTGCTATCAGCATTCATATTGATATTTATTGGGGGCACAGGGGCAGGCAGCAGCATAGTGCTATCAGCATTCATATTGATATTTATTGGGCGCACAGGGGCAGGCAGCAGCATAGTGCTATCAGCATTCATATTGATATTTATTGGGCGCACAGGGGCAGGCAGCAGCATAGTGCTATCAGCATTCATATTGATATTTATTGGGGGCACAGGGGCAGGCAGCAGCATAGTGCTATCAGCATTCATATTGATATTTATTGGGCGCACAGGGGCAGGCAGCAGCATAGTGCTATCAGCATTCATATTGATATTTATTGGGCGCACAGGGGCAGGCAGCAGCATAGTGCTATCAGCATTCATATTGATATTTATTGGGGGCACAGGGGCAGGCAGCAGCATAGTGCTATCAGCATTCATATTGATATTTATTGGGCGCACAGGGGCAGGCAGCAGCATAGTGCTATCAGCATTCATATTGATATTTATTGGGCGCACAGGGGCAGGCAGCAGCATAGTGCTATCAGCATTCATATTGATATTTATTGGGGGCACAGGGGCAGGCAGCAGCATAGTGCTATCAGCATTCATATTGATATTTATTGGGCGCACAGGGGCAGGCAGCAGCATAGTGCTATCAGCATTCATATTGATATTTATTGGGGCACAGGGGCAGGCAGCAGCATAGTGCTATCAGCATTCATATTGATATTTATTGGGGCACAGGGGCAGGCAGCAGCATAGTGCTATCAGCATTCATATTGATATTTATTGGGGGCACAGGGGCAGGCAGCAGCATAGTGCTATCAGCATTCATATTGATATTTATTGGGGGCACAGGGGCAGGCAGCAGCATAGTGCTATCAGCATTCATATTGATATTTATTGGGGCACAGGGGCAGGCAGCAGCATAGTGCTATCAGCATTCATATTGATATTTATTGGGGGCACAGGGGCAGGCAGCAGCATAGTGCTATCAGCATTCATATTGATATTTATTGGGGGCACAGGGGCAGGCAGCAGCATAGTGCTATCAGCATTCATATTGATATTTATTGGGGGCACAGGGCAGGCAGCAGCATAGTGCTATCAGCATTCATATTGATATTTATTGGGGGCACAGGGGCAGGCAGCAGCATAGTGCTATCAGCATTCATATTGATATTTATTGGGGCACAGGGGCAGGCAGCAGCATAGTGCTATCAGCATTCATATTGATATTTATTGGGGGCACAGGGGCAGGCAGCAGCATAGTGCTATCAGCATTCATATTGATATTTATTGGGGGCACAGGGGCAGGCAGCAGCATAGTGCTATCAGCATTCATATTGATATTTATTGGGGCACAGGGGCAGGCAGCAGCATAGTGCTATCAGCATTCATATTGATATTTATTGGGGGCACAGGGGCAGGCAGCAGCATAGTGCTATCAGCATTCATATTGATATTTATTGGGGGCACAGGGGCAGGCAGCAGCATAGTGCTATCAGCATTCATATTGATATTTATTGGGCGCACAGGGGCAGGCAGCAGCATAGTGCTATCAGCATTCATATTGATATTTATTGGGGGCACAGGGGCAGGCAGCAGCATAGTGCTATCAGCATTCATATTGATATTTATTGGGGGCACAGGGGCAGGCAGCAGCATAGTGCTATCAGCATTCATATTGATATTTATTGGGGCACAGGGGCAGGCAGCAGCATAGTGCTATCAGCATTCATATTGATATTTATTGGGGGCACAGGGGCAGGCAGCAGCATAGTGCTATCAGCATTCATATTGATATTTATTGGGGCACAGGGGCAGGCCGCAGCATAGTGCTATCAGCATTCATATTGATATTTATTGGGGGCACAGGGGCAGGCAGCAGCATAGTGCTATCAGCATTCATATTGATATTTATTGGGGGCACAGGGGCAGGCAGCAGCATAGTGCTATCAGCATTCATATTGATATTTATGGGGGCACAGGGGCAGGCAGCAGCATAGTGCTATCAGCATTCATATTGATATTTATTGGGGGCACAGGGGCAGGCAGCAGCATAGTGCTATCAGCATTCATATTGATATTTATTGGGGGCACAGGGGCAGGCAGCAGCATAGTGCTATCAGCATTCATATTGATATTTATTGGGGCACAGGGGCAGGCAGCAGCATAGTGCTATCAGCATTCATATGATATTTATTGGGGGCACAGGGGCAGGCAGCAGCATAGTGCTATCAGCATTCATATTGATATTTATTGGGGGCACAGGGGCAGGCCGCAGCATAGTGCTATCAGCATTCATATTGATATTATTGGGGCACAGGGGCAGGCAGCAGCATAGTGCTATCAGCATCATATTGATATTTATTGGGGGCACAGGGGCAGGCAGCAGCATAGTGCTATCAGCTTCATATTGATATTTATTGGGGCACAGGGGCAGGCAGCAGCATAGTGCTATCAGCATTCATATTGATATTTATTGGGGGCACAGGGGCAGGCAGCAGCATAGTGCTATCAGCATTCATATTGATATTTATTGGGGGCACAGGGGCAGGCAGCAGCATAGTGCTATCAGCATTCATATTAATATTATTGGGGGCACAGGGGCAGGCAGCAGCATAGTGCTATCAGCATTCATATTGCTATTTATTGGGGGGCATGGGCCAGGGGCAGCAGCAGCATAGTGCTATCAGCATTCATATTGATATTTATTGGGGGCACAGGGGCAGGCAGCAGCATAGTGCTATCAGCATTCATATTGATATTTATTGGGGGCACAGGGGCAGGCAGCAGCATAGTGCTATCAGCATTCATATTGATATTTATTGGGGGCACAGGGGCAGGCAGCAGCATAGTGCTATCAGCATTCATATTGATATTTATTGGGGCACAGGGGCAGGCAGCAGCATAGTGCTATCAGCATTCATATTGATATTTATTGGGGGCACAGGGGCAGGCAGCAGCATAGTGCTATCAGCATTCATATTGATATTTATTGGGGCACAGGGGCAGGCAGCAGCATAGTGCTATCAGCATTCATATTGATATTTATTGGGGGCACAGGGGCAGGCAGCAGCATAGTGCTATCAGCATTCATATTGATATTTATTGGGAGCACAGGGGCAGGCAGCAGCATAGTGCTATCAGCATTCATATTGATATTTATTGGGGGCACAGGGGCAGGCAGCAGCATAGTGCTATAGTGCTATCAGCATTCATATTGATATTTATTGGGGGCACAGGGGCAGGCAGCAGCATAGTGCTATCAGCATTCATATTGATATTTATTGGGGCACAGGGGCAGGCAGCAGCATAGTGCTATCAGCATTCATATTGATATTTATTGGGGGCACAGGGGCAGGCAGCAGCATAGTGCTATCAGCATTCATATTGATATTTATTGGGGGCACAGGGGCAGGCAGCAGCATAGTGCTATCAGCATTCATATTGATATTTATTGGGGGCACAGGGGCAGGCAGCAGCATAGTGCTATCAGCATTCATATTGATATTTATTGGGGGCACAGGGGCAGGCAGCAGCATAGTGCTATCAGCATTCATATTGATATTTATTGGGGCACAGGGGCAGGCAGCAGCATAGTGCTATCAGCATTCATATTGATATTTATTGGGGGCACAGGGGCAGGCAGCAGCATAGTGCTATCAGCATTCATATTGATATTTATTGGGGGCACAGGGGCAGGCAGCAGCATAGTGCTATCAGCATTCATATTGATATTTATTGGGGGCACAGGGGCAGGCAGCAGCATAGTGCTATCAGCATTCATATTGATATTTATTGGGGCACAGGGGCAGGCAGCAGCATAGTGCTATCAGCATTCATATTGATATTTATTGGGGGCACAGGGGCAGGCAGCAGCATAGTGCTATCAGCATTCATATTGATATTTATTGGGGGCACAGGGGCAGGCAGCAGCATAGTGCTATCAGCATTCATATTGATATTTATTGGGGGCACAGGGGCAGGCAGCAGCATAGTGCTATCAGCATTCATATTGATATTTATTGGGGGCACAGGGGCAGGCAGCAGCATAGTGCTATCAGCATTCATATTGATATTTATTGGGGCACAGGGGCAGGCAGCAGCATAGTGCTATCAGCATTCATATTGATATTTATTGGGGGCACAGGGGCAGGCAGCAGCATAGTGCTATCAGCATTCATATTGATATTTATTGGGGCACAGGGGCAGGCAGCAGCATAGTGCTATCAGCATTCATATTGATATTTATTGGGGGCACAGGGGCAGGCAGCAGCATAGTGCTATCAGCATTCATATTGATATTTATTGGGGCACAGGGGCAGGCAGCAGCATAGTGCTATCAGCATTCATATTGATATTTATTGGGGGCACAGGGGCAGGCAGCAGCATAGTGCTATCAGCATTCATATTGATATTTATTGGGGGCACAGGGGCAGGCAGCAGCATAGTGCTATCAGCATTCATATTGATATTTATTGGGGGCACAGGGGCAGGCAGCAGCATAGTGCTATCAGCATTCATATTGATATTTATTGGGGCACAGGGGCAGGCAGCAGCATAGTGCTATCAGCATTCATATTGATATTTATTGGGGGCACAGGGGCAGGCAGCAGCATAGTGCTATCAGCATTCATATTGATATTTATTGGGGCACAGGGGCAGGCAGCAGCATAGTGCTATCAGCATTCATATTGATATTTATTGGGGGCACAGGGGCAGGCAGCAGCATAGTGCTATCAGCATTCATATTGATATTTATTGGGGCACAGGGGCAGGCAGCAGCATAGTGCTATCAGCATTCATATTGATATTTATTGGGGGCACAGGGGCAGGCAGCAGCATAGTGCTATCAGCATTCATATTGATATTTATTGGGGCACAGGGGCAGGCAGCAGCATAGTGCTATCAGCATTCATATTGATATTTATTGGGGGCACAGGGGCAGGCAGCAGCATAGTGCTATCAGCATTCATATTGATATTTATTGGGGGCACAGGGGCAGGCAGCAGCATAGTGCTATCAGCATTCATATTGATATTTATTGGGGGCACAGGGGCAGGCAGCAGCATAGTGCTATCAGCATTCATATTGATATTTATTGGGGGCACAGGGGCAGGCAGCAGCATAGTGCTATCAGCATTCATATTGATATTTATTGGGGCACAGGGGCAGGCAGCAGCATAGTGCTATCAGCATTCATATTGATATTTATTGGGGGCACAGGGGCAGGCAGCAGCATAGTGCTATCAGCATTCATATTGATATTTATTGGGGCACAGGGGCAGGCAGCAGCATAGTGCTATCAGCATTCATATTGATATTTATTGGGGGCACAGGGGCAGGCAGCAGCATAGTGCTATCAGCATTCATATTGATATTTATTGGGGGCACAGGGGCAGGCAGCAGCATAGTGCTATCAGCATTCATATTGATATTTATTGGGGCACAGGGGCAGGCAGCAGCATAGTGCTATCAGCATTCATATTGATATTTATTGGGGCACAGGGGCAGGCAGCAGCATAGTGCTATCAGCATTCATATTGATATTTATTGGGGGCACAGGGGCAGGCAGCAGCATAGTGCTATCAGCATTCATATTGATATTTATTGGGGCACAGGGGCAGGCAGCAGCATAGTGCTATCAGCATTCATATTGATATTTATTGGGGGCACAGGGGCAGGCAGCAGCATAGTGCTATCAGCATTCATATTGATATTTATTGGGGCACAGGGGCAGGCAGCAGCATAGTGCTATCAGCATTCATATTGATATTTATTGGGGCACAGGGGCAGGCAGCAGCATAGTGCTATCAGCATTCATATTGATATTTATTGGGGCACAGGGGCAGGCAGCAGCATAGTGCTATCAGCATTCATATTGATATTTATTGGGGGCACAGGGGCAGGCAGCAGCATAGTGCTATCAGCATTCATATTGATATTTATTGGGGCACAGGGGCAGGCAGCAGCATAGTGCTATCAGCATTCATATTGATATTTATTGGGGGCACAGGGGCAGGCAGCAGCATAGTGCTATCAGCATTCATATTGATATTTATTGGGAGCACAGGGGCAGGCAGCAGCATAGTGCTATCAGCATTCATATTGATATTTATTGGGGGCACAGGGGCAGGCAGCAGCATAGTGCTATCAGCATTCATATTGATATTTATTGGGGCACAGGGGCAGGCAGCAGCATAGTGCTATCAGCATTCATATTGATATTTATTGGGAGCACAGGGGCAGGCAGCAGCATAGTGCTATCAGCATTCATATTGATATTTATTGGGGCACAGGGGCAGGCAGCAGCATAGTGCTATCAGCATTCATATTGATATTTATTGGGGCACAGGGGCAGGCAGCAGCATAGTGCTATCAGCATTCATATTAATATTATTGGGGGCACAGGGGCAGGCAGCAGCATAGTGCTATCAGCATTCATATTGATATTTATTGGGGGCACAGGGGCAGGCAGCAGCATAGTGCTATCAGCATTCATATTGATATTTATTGGGGGCACAGGGGCAGGCAGCAGCATAGTGCTATCAGCATTCATATTGATATTTATTGGGGGCACAGGGGCAGGCAGCAGCATAGTGCTATCAGCATTCATATTGATATTTATTGGGGGCACAGGGGCAGGCAGCAGCATAGTGCTATCAGCATTCATATTGATATTTATTGGGGCACAGGGGCAGGCAGCAGCATAGTGCTATCAGCATTCATATTGATATTTATTGGGGGCACAGGGGCAGGCAGCAGCATAGTGCTATCAGCATTCATATTGATATTTATTGGGGGCACAGGGGCAGGCAGCAGCATAGTGCTATCAGCATTCATATTGATATTTATTGGGGGCACAGGGGCAGGCAGCAGCATAGTGCTATCAGCATTCATATTGATATTTATTGGGGCACAGGGGCAGGCAGCAGCATAGTGCTATCAGCATTCATATTGATATTTATTGGGGGCACAGGGGCAGGCAGCAGCATAGTGCTATCAGCATTCATATTGATATTTATTGGGGGCACAGGGGCAGGCAGCAGCATAGTGCTATCAGCATTCATATTGATATTTATTGGGGGCACAGGGGCAGGCAGCAGCATAGTGCTATCAGCATTCATATTGATATTTATTGGGGCACAGGGGCAGGCAGCAGCATAGTGCTATCAGCATTCATATTGATATTTATTGGGGGCACAGGGGCAGGCAGCAGCATAGTGCTATCAGCATTCATATTGATATTTATTGGGGGCACAGGGGCAGGCAGCAGCATAGTGCTATCAGCATTCATATTGATATTTATTGGGGCACAGGGGCAGGCAGCAGCATAGTGCTATCAGCATTCATATTGATATTTATTGGGGCACAGGGGCAGGCAGCAGCATAGTGCTATCAGCATTCATATTGATATTTATTGGGGGCACAGGGGCAGGCAGCAGCATAGTGCTATCAGCATTCATATTGATATTTATTGGGGCACAGGGGCAGGCAGCAGCATAGTGCTATCAGCATTCATATTGATATTTATTGGGGCACAGGGGCAGGCAGCAGCATAGTGCTATCAGCATTCATATTGATATTTATTGGGGCACAGGGGCAGGCAGCAGCATAGTGCTATCAGCATTCATATTGATATTTATTGGGGCACAGGGGCAGGCAGCAGCATAGTGCTATCAGCATTCATATTGATATTTATTGGGGGCACAGGGGCAGGCAGCAGCATAGTGCTATCAGCATTCATATTGATATTTATTGGGGGCACAGGGGCAGGCAGCAGCATAGTGCTATCAGCATTCATATTGATATTTATTGGGGCACAGGGGCAGGCAGCAGCATAGTGCTATCAGCATTCATATTGATATTTATTGGGGGCACAGGGGCAGGCAGCAGCATAGTGCTATCAGCATTCATATTGATATTTATTGGGGCACAGGGGCAGGCAGCAGCATAGTGCTATCAGCATTCATATTGATATTTATTGGGGCACAGGGGCAGGCAGCAGCATAGTGCTATCAGCATTCATATTGATATTTATTGGGGCACAGGGGCAGGCAGCAGCATAGTGCTATCAGCATTCATATTGATATTTATTGGGGCACAGGGGCAGGCAGCAGCATAGTGCTATCAGCATTCATATTGATATTTATTGGGGCACAGGGGCAGGCAGCAGCATAGTGCTATCAGCATTCATATTGATATTTATTGGGGCACAGGGGCAGGCAGCAGCATAGTGCTATCAGCATTCATATTGATATTTATTGGGGCACAGGGGCAGGCAGCAGCATAGTGCTATCAGCATTCATATTGATATTTATTGGGGCACAGGGGCAGGCAGCAGCATAGTGCTATCAGCATTCATATTGATATTTATTGGGGGCACAGGGGCAGGCAGCAGCATAGTGCTATCAGCATTCATATTGATATTTATTGGGGGCACAGGGGCAGGCAGCAGCATAGTGCTATCAGCATTCATATTGATATTTATTGGGGCACAGGGGCAGGCAGCAGCATAGTGCTATCAGCATTCATATTGATATTTATTGGGGGCACAGGGGCAGGCAGCAGCATAGTGCTATCAGCATTCATATTGATATTTATTGGGGGCACAGGGGCAGGCAGCAGCATAGTGCTATCAGCATTCATATTGATATTTATTGGGGGCACAGGGGCAGGCAGCAGCATAGTGCTATCAGCATTCATATTGATATTTATTGGGGGCACAGGGGCAGGCAGCAGCATAGTGCTATCAGCATTCATATTGATATTTATTGGGGCACAGGGGCAGGCAGCAGCATAGTGCTATCAGCATTCATATTGATATTTATTGGGGGCACAGGGGCAGGCAGCAGCATAGTGCTATCAGCATTCATATTGATATTTATTGGGGGCACAGGGGCAGGCAGCAGCATAGTGCTATCAGCATTCATATTGATATTTATTGGGGGCACAGGGGCAGGCAGCAGCATAGTGCTATCAGCATTCATATTGATATTTATTGGGGGCACAGGGGCAGGCAGCAGCATAGTGCTATCAGCATTCATATTGATATTTATTGGGGCACAGGGGCAGGCAGCAGCATAGTGCTATCAGCATTCATATTGATATTTATTGGGGGCACAGGGGCAGGCAGCAGCATAGTGCTATCAGCATTCATATTGATATTTATTGGGGCACAGGGGCAGGCAGCAGCATAGTGCTATCAGCATTCATATTGATATTTATTGGGGGCACAGGGGCAGGCAGCAGCATAGTGCTATCAGCATTCATATTGATATTTATTGGGGCACAGGGGCAGGCAGCAGCATAGTGCTATCAGCATTCATATTGATATTTATTGGGGGCACAGGGGCAGGCAGCAGCATAGTGCTATCAGCATTCATATTGATATTTATTGGGGGCACAGGGGCAGGCCGCAGCATAGTGCTATCAGCATTCATATTGATATTTATTGGGGCACAGGGGCAGGCAGCAGCATAGTGCTATCAGCATTCATATTGATATTTATTGGGGTACAGGGGCAGGCAGCAGCATAGTGCTATCAGCATTCATATTGATATTTATTGGGGGCACAGGGGCAGGCAGCAGCATAGTGCTATCAGCATTCATATTGATATTTATTGGGGGCACAGGGGCAGGCCGCAGCATAGTGCTATCAGCATTCATATTGATATTTATTGGGGCACAGGGGCAGGCAGCAGCATAGTGCTATCAGCATTCATATTGATATTTATTGGGGGCACAGGGGCAGGCAGCAGCATAGTGCTATCAGCATTCATATTGATATTTATTGGGGGCACAGGGGCAGGCAGCAGCATAGTGCTATCAGCATTCATATTGATATTTATTGGGGGCACAGGGGCAGGCAGCAGCATAGTGCTATCAGCATTCATATTGATATTTATTGGGGGCACAGGGGCAGGCAGCAGCATAGTGCTATCAGCATTCATATTGATATTTATTGGGGGCACAGGGGCAGGCAGCAGCATAGTGCTATCAGCATTCATATTGATATTTATTGGGGGTACAGGGGCAGGCCGCAGCATAGTGCTATCAGCATTCATATTGATATTTATTGGGGGCACAGGGGCAGGCCGCAGCATAGTGCTATCAGCATTCATATTGATATTTATTGGGGGCACAGGGGCAGGCAGCAGCATAGTGCTATCAGCATTCATATTGATATTTATTGGGGGCACAGGGGCAGGCAGCAACATAGTGCTATCAGCATTCATATTGATATTTATTGGGGGTACAGGGGCAGGCCGCAGCATAGTGCTATCAGCATTCATATTGATATTTATTGGGGGCACAGGGGCAGGCAGCAGCATAGTGCTATCAGCATTCATATTGATATTTATTGGGTGCACAGGGGCAGGCTGCAGCATAGTGCTATCAGCATTCATATTGATATTTATTGGGGGCACAGGGGCAGGCAGCAGCATAGTGCTATCAGCATTCATATTGATATTTATTGGGGGCACAGGGGCAGGCAGCAACATAGTGCTATCAGCATTCATATTGATATTTATTGGGGGCACAGGGGCAGGCAGCAACATAGTGCTATCAGCATTCATATTGATATTATTGGGGTCACAGGGGCAGGCCGCAGCATAGTGCTATCAGCATTCATATTGATATTTATTGGGGGCACAGGGGCAGGCAGCAGCATAGTGCTATCAGCATTCATATTGATATTTATTGGGTGCACAGGGGCAGGCTGCAGCATAGTGCTATCAGCATTCATATTGATATTTATTGGGGGCACAGGGGCAGGCAGCAGCATAGTGCTATAAGCATTCATATTTATATTTATTGGGCGCACAGGGGCAGGCTGCAGCATAGTGCTATCAGCATTCATATTGATATTTATTGGGGGCACAGGGGCAGGCAGCAGCATAGTGCTATCAGCATTCATATTGATATTTATTGGGGGCACAGGGGCAGGCAGCAGCATAGTGCTATCAGCATTCATATTGATATTTATTGGGGGCACAGGGACAGGCAGCAGCATAGTGCTATCAGCATTCATATTGATATTTATTGGGGGCACAGGGCCAGGCAACAGCAGCTGGACACCTGGCTCGAACTGGCGCTTTATGTCTTGGAGTTGCTGGCCTGCCCTGCCGCTAGCATTTTGTCTGAGCGGGTATTTAGTGCTGCTGTGGGCATTATAACAGAAAAGCGTATCCACCTGTCAATTGAAAATGCTGACAGGTTGACTCAAGGCCTGGATTGCCCCTGACTTCTCGACTCCACCAGAGGAAAGCCGATGAACAAAGGCACTTTAAATGTGTTGTTTAATGTACTCAATACACTGTGTTCCCACCCCTTCCACCACAAAAAAGGGTATATGGTTAAATCTTCCTTTTCTCATCCTCCTCCTCCTCTTCCATTATATCAACATGCTAATTTGTCGCATATAATTGTCACAACCATGGTCATGGTCGTGACTCAGGGAACCGCGTGCAGTTGCCTGCGGTCTGCTTTTGTTATTCAACCACTGTGAGTGCTATTACTATGTTGCCTTGCGTGTGGTTGCCGCTGGCAACATATGGTTGTTGGCAGTGTAGCAGCTGGTTGCTGGGCTGCTCACTGTTTATGCATGCGGTTGCCTATGGCAACGTGTGTTTATATGTGTGCACTTTCCCTGTCTGGTGTGCACGGGGTTTATTGTATGTGTATTCCCCTTTAAGTGGCTTCACTACCCGGTTTGGTGATGGAAGGGTTAACTCCTTTCCTAGTGTGTGTGGGTGTGGCTACTTGGGCTATTTAGCTCCTGCTGGAAGCCAAAACTCTGGGGGTTACTTCAGCCATTGTTATCTGGAGTCATCCTTCTGGTTATTTACCATCTGCCAGTGAGGGCCACCCTTGTGCTCATAAGTTATGTTACATGATGTTATGAAGGTGTGTCTTTGGTCTACTTGTTTATTGCAGCTTATGGTCCTGGCTTCCTGTGTGGTGTGTGCAGTGTCCGTTTGTGTTCTTGCGGACAGCAGCGCTTCTGCATGGGTTCCAGGCTTTGTGTCTGTGGCAGGTAGGTGTTGTACTTGTTGCATTTACCTGCCATTGCGATAAGCTGCTCATGTTTTCCTTTCTATGTAGCTTGGCCAGTGAGAATCCTGTTCCTCCGTGCCGAGGAGGAACAGGTCGTCTTACCCTGCTCCTAGTCCAGGGCCACCCTGAGGGCTAGTAGGAATCTTAGGTTCCAAAGGAGGTGACAGGGTCAGAATTAGGGATGTAATAGGAGGTGACCTGCTCCCTGATATCTGTCCTGGCCTTGCATCGATCATCATCTTCTGGCATCGCACAGCTGAGGGTTTTCCCCATCCTCAGCCGTTACAATAATGCCCTCGCATATAATGTTTTACAGGTTCAACTCACCTGCAGGCCCTCACAAATAATTTTTTACCGGGTCAGCTTACCTGCAGGCCCTCGGATATAATTTTTTACAGGGTCAGCTCACCTGGAGGCCCTCGGATATAATGTTTTACAGGGTCAGCTCAACTGCAGGCCCTCGCATATAATGTTTTACAGGGTCAGCTCAACTGCAGGCCCTCGCATATAATGTTTTACAGGGTCAGCTCAACTGCAGGCCCTCACATATAATGTTTTACAGAGTCAGCTCAACTGCAGGCCCTCACTTATAATGTTTTACAGAGTCAGCTCAACTGCAGGCCCTCGCATATAATGTTTTACAGGGTCAGCTCACCTATAGGCCCTCGCATATCTTTTACAGGGTCAGCTGACCTGCAGGCACCCGCATATAATGTTTTACAGGGTCAGATCAACTGCAGGCCCTCGCATATAATGTTTTACAGGGTAAGTTCAACTGCAAGCCCACGCATATAATGTTTTACAGTGTCATCTCACCTGCAGGCCCCCGCATATAATGTTTTACAGGGTCAGCTCAACTGCAGACCCTCGCATATAATTTTTTACAGGGTCAGCTCAACTGCAGACCCTCGCATATAATTTTTTACAGGGTCAGCTCAACTGCAGGCCTTCGCATATAATGTTTTACAGGGTCAGCTCACCTGCAGGACCTCGCATATGTTTTACAGGGTCAGCTCAACTGCAGGCCCTCGCATATAATGTTTTACAGGGTCAGATCACCTACAGGCCCTCACCTACAATCTTATACAGGGAAAGCTCACCTTCTGATGACGACAGCGAAGTCTTGCCTGTTGAAACTCTAGCACACATGGCTGACTTCATGTTAGGCTGCCTTTCCTATGACCCGCACGTTGTACGCATTTTAGACAACACGGATTGGTTGTTGACCCTTCTCGACCCCTGCTACAAAGAGAACTTCTCATCTCTCATTCCTCTGGTGGAGAGGACAAGCAAAACAGTGCTATACCAGAAGGTCCTTGTTGAAAAATTGCTCCAAATGGATCATCGCCGTCACGGGGACGTGCGATCGCCTATAAGTTATCTAGAGTCAACAAAGCGGCAGCAGGCCCTCACCTACAAGTCCAGTCTCAGTAGCCAAGAATCTGGTCAACACAATCCTCACCATGATGGCACACTGGGTGAACGTTGTGGAGACCGGGAGCAAGTTGGCTGCTGGCACCAGAATTGCCCTCCAATAGATCCTCGTTAGCGGAAAGTGTACTCATTCCAATAACAGCACCTCTTAAGAGTGCTGTATTGTTATTTTTAGTCACTACCTCCCCGAGTTGGGAGTGAGTAATTGCCGTGCGCAATCTCGGATATTGACCTCGGCTTGTTTGCGAATTTGTCTTTGCCTCTTCCCTTGTTCTGACGTGACCTCCTGGACTGACCTCGGCTAGTTGACCCGCCTCGCCTTTCGTTTTTGTTCTACCTCTTGTCTTCTCAGTGGCTGTCCCCTTCCCTGCTGTCTCTTTCTCTCTGCTTGCACTTAGTAGGTTAGGGACTGTCGCCCAGTTGCGCTCCGTCACCTAGGGCGGGTGGTGCAAGTAGGAAGGGACAGGGGACTGGGTGGCAGCTCAGGGGGTGCACCTCCGCTCGATCTTGATTCCCGTGACTCTACCCGTGACAGATTCACAGGCCCAAATTCAGCATGGACCCTATACAGAGCCTCACCGATCATGTGCTGGGTCTTGCTCAAATAGTACAGGAACTTGGGGAGAGACTACGAGTTCAGGAGACCGTCCGAACTCCCCCTATTCTTGCTCCCGCCACCGTTCAGGTGGAACTTCACATTAAATTGCCCATCGGTTTTCGGGTGACCTCCGAAGTTTTTTGGCTTTCAAGGAAAGCTGTAAACTTTATTTTCAACTACGACCCCACTCCTCCAGCCCTGACCCACAGAGGGTTGGTATTATCATTTCCTTGCTTCAAGGGGACCCCCAGGAATGGGCCTTTTCTTTACCACCAGATTCCCCTTGTCTTAGCTCTGTGGACCTCTTTTTCCAGGCGTTAGGGGTTCGTTATGATGAACCTGACCGAGCCTCTGTGGCAGAATCCAATCTTAAGGCCCTCACTCAGGGAAATTATCACTGATTAAAAATGAAAAAAAAAAAATTCCCTACACATGTTTGATATCACCGCATCCGTAACGACCTGTTCTATGAAACGGCCATGTTACTTTACCCGAACGGTGAACGCCATAAAAATAAAAAAAACTATGATGAAATTGAAATTTTGCCCACTTTACTTCCCAAAAAAGGTAATAAAAGTGATCAAAAAAGTTTTTGGATTACATAAATAAAATTTTTTGTATACATATTAGGTATCGCCGCGTCCGTGACAACCTGCTCTATAAAAATATTACAGGATCTAACCTGTCAGATGAATTTTGAAAGTAACAAAAAATAAAAACGGTGCCAAAACAGCTATTTCTTGTTATCTTGCCTCACAAAAAGTGTAATATAGAGCAACCAAAAATCATATGTACCCTAAACTAGTACCAACAATACTGCCACCCTAGTCCCGTAGTTTCTAAAATGGGGTCTTTTTTTTGGAGTTTCTACTCTAGGGGTGCATCAGGGGGGCTTCAAATGGGACATTGTGTCAAAAAAAAACGGTCCAGCAAAATCTGCCTACCAAAACCGTATGGCATTCCTTTCCTTCTGCACCCTGCCGTGTGCCCGTACAGCAGTTTACGACCACATATGGGGTGTTTCTGTAAACTACAGAATCGGAGCCATAAATATTTAGTTTTGTTTGGCTGTTAACCCTTGCTTTGTAACTGGAAAAAAATATTAAAATGGAAAATCTGCCAAAAAAGTGAAATTTTGAAATTGTATCTCTATTTTTCATTAAATCTTGTGGAACACCTAAAGGGTTAACAAAGCTTGTAAAATCAGTTTTGAATTCCTTGAGGGGTGTAGTTTCTTAGATGGGGTCACTTTTATGGAGTTTCTACTCTAGGGGTCCATCAGGGGGGCTTCAAATGGGACATGGTGTCAAAAAAACCAGTCCAGCAAAATCTGCCTTCCAAAACCATATGGCGCACCTTTCACTCTACGCCCTGCCGTGTGCCCGTACAGTAGTTTACGGCCACATATGGGGTGTTTCTGCAAACTAGAGAATCGGGGCAATAAATATAGCATTTTGTTTGGCTGTTAACCCTTGCTTTATTACTGGAAAAAATTTATTAAAATGGAAAAATTTCCCCAAAATTTAAATGCTCAAATTTCATCTCCATTTGCCAATAACTCTTGTGCAACACCTAAAGGGTTAACAAAGTTTGTAAAATCAGTTTTGAATACCTTTAGGGGTGTATTTTCTTAGGTGGGTCACTTTTGTGGAGTTTCTACTCTAGGGGTGCATCAAATGAAACATGGTGTCAAAAAAACCAGTCCAGCAAAATGTGCTTTCCAAAAACCATACGGCGTACCTTTCACTCTACGCCCCGCTGTGTGCCCGTACAGTAGTTTACGGCCACATATGGGGTGTTTCTGTAAACGGCAGAGTCAGGGCAATAAAGATACAGTCTTGTTTGGCTGTTAACCCTTGCTTTGTTAGTGGAAAAAATGGGTTAAAATGAAAAATTCAGCAAAAAAATTAAATTCTCAAATTTCATCCCCATTTGCCAATAACTCTTGTGCAACACCTAAAGGGTTAACGAAGTTTGTAAAATCACTTTTGAATACCTTGAGGGGTGTAGTTTATAGAATGGGGTCATTTTTGGGTGGTTTCTATTATGGAAGCCTCGCAAAGTGACTTCAGCCCTGTAGTGGTCCCTAAAAATTGGGTTTTTGTAAATTTCTGAAAAATTTCAAGATTTCCTTCTAAACTTCTAAGCCTTGTAACATCCCCAAAAAATAAAATATCATTCTCAAAATAATTCAAACATGAAGTAGACATATGGGGAATGTAAAGTCATCACAATTTTGGGGGGTATTACTATGTATTACAGAAGTAGAGAAACTGAAACTTAGAAATTTGCAAATTTTTCCACATTTTTGGTAAATTAGGTATTTTTTTATGCAAAAAAAATTAACTTCTTTGACCCAATTTACCAGTGTCATGAAGTACAATATGTGACGAAAAAACAATCTCAGAATGGCCTGGATAAGTCAAAGCATTTTAAAGTTATCAGCACTTAAAGTGACACTGGTCAGATTTGCAAAAAATGGCCTGGTCCTTAAGGTGAAATAAGGCTGTGTCCTTAAAGGGTTAAGGCCATGCACCTTCTTCTCTCGCAAGTTCTCTCCTTTGGAGAGAAATTACGATATTGGAAACCGCGAGTTACTGGCCAGTAAATGAGCATTTGAGAAGTGGAGGCATTTTTTAGAAGGGGCTAGACACCGTATTACTGTTCTCACTGATCATAAGAACTTAGTGTTTCTTGAGGCGGCCAAACGCCCTAATCCTAGACAAGCCAAATGGGCCCTGTTTTTTACTCGTTTTAACTTTTCTGTTACTTTCAGACCAGGAAGTAAAAATGTAAAGGCAGATGCCTTGTCCCGGAGTTTTAATGCCGTCCAACCTCCTGATACCCCGATAACCCATCTTGCCGACAAACATCTTTGTGGCATCAGTTTCTGCGGATCTTTCCTCTGAGATTCAACAGGCTCAGCAACTTGCTCCTCCACAAACACTGGCAGATAAGTTGTTTGTTCCTGAATGCTTTCGTGTTCAATTATTGGGTGAATTTCATGACTCCGTGCTCTGTGGTCATCCAGGTATTGCTGCCACTAAGGAATTGCTGCTGAGGTCTTTCTGGTGGCCCACTTTGTCTAAAGATGTACGGTCTTAAGTTTTAGATTGCGATGTTTGTGCCCGGTCTAAGACCCCAAGAACACATCCCGCTGGTGAACTACAACCACTACCCATTCCCTGTAAGCCATGGTCTCACATCTCCATGGATTTTATTTCTGATCTGCCCCTCTATGAGGGGAAGTAAGTGTTGTGGGTAGTGGTTGACCATTTTAGCAAGATGGTGCACTTTGTTCCTTTAAGTAAGCTCCCTGATGCAAAGACCTTAGCATCCTTGTTAATTGAACATGTGGTACGTCTGCATCGTGTCCCTGAGAATATTGTCTCTGATAGAGGCGTTCAGTTTGTTTCTAGCTTTTGGAGGGCTTTTTGTAGAAGATGCGACATCTTTGTCCTTTTCGTCTGCTTTCCATCCACAGACCAATGGGCAGACGGAACTGTTAAATCAGGCAGTGGAGCTTTTTCTAAGGTGCTATGTATCGCATAATCAACTCCTATGGGTGAGATTCCTCCCGTTGGCAGAATTCGCCATCAACAATCGGGTTAATTCTTCCACGGGGGTGTCTCCTTTTTTTTTGTAACAGTGGTTTACATCCTCGCTTTAGTTCTAGTCACTCTGTATCCTCACTCAACCCGCAGGCAGATTCTTTTACCTCTAGACTGTGCACAGTCTGGGCACAGGTTCAATCGAACCTGGAAAAGGCCCAGGAAACCCAGTGTAAACATGCCAATAAGAGACATTCCAAGGGGGGGAATTTTGTACTCGGCGATAAGGTGTGGTTGTCGACTAAAAAATCTTGCTTTGAAACAATGTTCTAAGAAATTCTTGCCACGTTTCATCGGACAATGCAATATTATTGAGCTTATTAACCCAGTATCTTTTAGACTTAAGCTACCCGACTCCCTCTGTATACATGATGTGTTCCGTAAGTCGTTACTTAAGAAATATGTGTCACCAGCGGTTCCGGTTAAGAAACCTGCTCCACCTGTGGAGGTTGAGGGTCAGGAGGAATTGATTATTTCTAAAATAATAGATGTGAGAAAGATTAGAAATTCCTTTCAATACCTGGTCCACTGGAAAGGTTTTGGACCTGAGGAAAGGTCCTGGATACCTATGTCTAGGATGCATGCTTCCAGGTTAATTACTAAATTTCACCGGGAACACCCTGAAAAACCTCGTCCACAATGCTTGGGTCCGGTGGCCCCTCGTAAAAGGGGGGGTACTGTAATGGGGCGCCGAAGGCACACTCGGTCTCCCATCAGCCGCAGACCTGTTGCCTAGCTTCGGGAGTGAGGATGTGTGTTTGGCCTCGTTCCCAGGGTGGCTTTGCTAGCTGGGAGGCTCCCTGCTCCTAGGTCTGCCTTGAGCGCCGAGCTAATCACTCGTCGCTCGACTTGTCTGTCTGTCGGTCATGTGACGCTGGCCAAGTCATATGACCCTCACTCCCCACAATAAATACAGGCGGCCTGCTGGCTACAGGTTGCCTGTGATTTTCGTCCTATAGGCTGTGTACGCTATTGTTATTAAGCTACCTCTGGAATTGAACCTCGATCTGCCTCTTGACACCTCTTCTGACTGCTTCCTGTACCTTGACACTACCTCTCGGATTTTGACCTTGGCTTGTTAACGGATTTGTCTTTGCCTCTTCCCTTGTTCTGATGTGACCTCCTGAACTGACCTCGGCTAGTTGACCCGCCTCACCTTCCATTTTTGATTTTTGTTCTAACTCTTGTCCGCTTATTGTAACTTCTCAGTGGCTGTCCTCTTCCCTGCTGTCTCTTTCTCTATGCTTGTACTTAGTAGGTTAGGGACTGTCGCCCAGTTGCGCTCCGTCACCTAGGGCGGGTGGTGCAAGTAGGAAGGGACAGGGGACCGGGTGTCAGCTCAGGGGGTGCACCTCCGCTCTATCTTGATTCCCGTGATTCTACCCGTGACACCAGCACCGTCTGTATCCAGGAATCTCCTCCTTGCTCACGAAGTCAGATCGTCAGATTCCTTTCCTAAGGCTGATGCCAGCACAAGGAAGGAACACTATGCCGGTACTGCGCATGCGCGAGCTCGCACATCGCGAGATTACGGCGATCTGACTTTCTGAACAAGGAGGAGATTCCTGGATATAGGCGGTGCTGAGCTCCTTCACAGGGGGGCATGGCTGGGCTCCAGAACGGTTAGTGCAGCCCCTTCGGCTCCTTACCAGGCTGATTTACATATATATATAAAATCATTTTTTACACTCAATAAAACCACACAGAGATATGGGACAGGTATATTGCGGACAGCTAAAGGCGTGTCCGCATCTCTATAGGGTAAAAAGAGGTGACAGAATCCCTTTAAAGGATCCAAAAAGCCATGGAAGAGACAGGAAAGCCATGGACTAAATGTTTACCCATAGCATTATACTCAGAGTGACCCCCAACAGGAAAACTCATTTAAGTCCATATGAGGTATTGTCTGGCACAGCTCCGAAGACAGGCCTATATTTTCCCCAACAGCTTCAGGCTATTCGTTCTGACATGACACAGTATATGGGAGCATTATACAGGCGGTTACAGCAGACTCACAATCGTGTTTTCAGTTCAATTCCAGATTCTTCTTCATTCGAAGGGACTCACGCATAGAAACCTGGAGATTGGGTTACGGTCAAAAGGCATGTGAGAAAGGCTTTGGATCCTAGGTTTGATGGGCCATTCCAAGTCCAGGTAACCACACCAACCTCTGTGAAATTGGAGGGAAGACCAACGTGGATCCACGCCTCACATTGCAAGAAATTGATTTGATCATGAGTCTGGGAAAGTATCTGGTGTTGTGCATTATTACACAATGTTTTCCTAACATGCAAGGAGAAAGCAGCAGCCAGTCGGATAACAAGTTTGTTAAATATCATAAAATTGTTGCCCAAGTAAAGGATCAATATAATTGTTGGATCTTACAGAGAGAGAGTTATTAGATCTACCATGTTGGGAGCTACCTCCCCTTAAATTAGAATCTCCTCATGGGGACAACTGCCATATCGTTACAGGATGGATAAATTATCCATGCTGGCAGGTAAACATATCAGAGAGAATAGGCACCTGGTATGAGTACAATCTTCAAGAAGATGGGTGGAGAGTAAGACCTACTGGTATAGTAGAAGTAGGAGAAGTTCATATGGAAGAGATTAAAAATAAGTTTTTACGGGGAGAATCAACATCTAGTTGAGAAAACCAAGAAACTTATATATTACTTAAGCAGGAAGAGCCATGATTCCAGATGGATTTACACTGAGCATGTCCCGTCAGGAAATAGAGGGCAGTGTAAATCTCTAGGTGCCTTTGAGCCAGCATTTGGTGAAACAGAGGAAGATTTAGAAGGCTACAAGGGAGATGGAAGTTATAGTATGAGTATAGATCCCAACAAATCAGTTAGCAACGCAAGTACTGTGATCCATTGTTGTATTATTTTACCGTCACCAATGATGATAAACCTGACTCCGTGTTAGAGGCAATTTCAGAGGGTTAATTACAGGCCTATATGAAAATCCTACAGCTCAAATCTATACCTTTATCTGACCAAGGGAATGACTCAGGGCTGTTCCCGGTCACCCTTACTATGTAGTATAGCCTTCACACCTTCTTATATCGGGGCTTATTATTTTATCAGACAATTAAAATAAGGTCCAGTAAATGTAAAATAGTGTTGTTCACCAATGACATTATTCGCATTCTTGAGACCCCCCCCCCCCCCCCAAGACCAAAACTAATGGTGTATCTACAGAAATTGTTGGATCTAGAGAGAACATACGTGGAACGGCACAAAGAAACACCAAACGTTATTTGACAAATGAGACACTTTATTAGAGGTTATCCAGGTAAAGATAATGATGACCTATCCTCAGGATATCCTCATCATTATCACATTGGTGGGGGTCAGAGTCCCAGCTCCTCCATTGATCAGCTGTTTCAGGGAGTCACCACACTCACCGCAGCTCTAGTGAGCACAGCCCGGCTCCTGACAGCTTTCCAAACACAGCACCATACATAGTACAGCCATACATAGTGCAGCCATACACAGTGCAGCCATACACAGTGCAGCCATACACAGTGCAGCCATACACAGTACAGCCATACACAGTACAGCCATACACAGTACAGCCATACACAGTACAGCCATACACAGTACAGCCATACACAGTACAGCCATACACAGTACAGCCATACATAGTGCAGCCATACATAGTACAGCCATACACAGTACAGCCATACACAGTACAGCCATACACAGTACAGCCATACACAGTGCAGCCATACATAGTACAGCCATACATGGTGCAGCCATACATGGTGCAGCCATACACGGTGCAGCCATACATAGTACAGCCATACACAGTGCAGCCATACACAGTGCAGCCATACACAGTGCAGCCATACACAGTGCAGCCATACACAGCGCAGCCATACACAGCGCAGCCATACACAGCGCAGCCATACACAGCGCAGCCATACACAGCGCAGCCATACACAGCGCAGCCATACACAGCGCAGCCATACACAGCGCAGCCATACACAGCGCAGCCATACACAGCGCAGCCATACACAGCGCAGCCATACACAGCACAGCCATACACAGTACAGCCATACACAGTACAGCCATACACAGTACAGCCATACACAGTGCAGCCATACACAGTGCAGCCATACACAGCGCAGCCATACACAGTACAGCCATACACAGTACAGCGGTTGTGCTTGGTATTGCAGCTCAGCCCCATTGACGGAGCTCTGGCCTCTTCTAACAGCTGATCAGCAAGGGTCCGGGAGTCAGTCCCCCACCGATCTGATATTGATGACCTGTCCAGAATATAGGTCATCATTAGTAATTCCCGGATAAACCCTTTAAACATTGGTTGAGGACAAAAATAGCCCAGTCTATGACAGAACTCCAATACACTGAATGGAGCTCAGGGAACGCTAAGTGTCCTTCAGCTTAATTCCTCCTTGAACAGAGTTTCCGGTGAGAGCACAGGGAGCAAGTGAGGCCGAGTTCACACTTCAGTCATTTCCATCCGTGATTTTGAGCCAAAACCAGGTGCGGCTCTAAACACAGAACAGGAGCAGAGCTTCCCCTTCTACCTGATCTCTAATCAGTAATTATTTAGAGACCAAAATACAAAAACCTCTCACTGACTTATGTAAGTGACTCACCAGCCTCAATAACCTCATCTAAATGTAAGACGATTGCCTTAATATAGAACGTTTATTTTCCAGCTTCAAATAAATGAGGATCGACATATAATACAATTGTTCCCCTATAGATCATAATAAGAGTATCAAATAGAGGGTATACAGCAGTACCCGGGTACACAGTGGTACCACCCAGAAAATGTTACTACCATGTCTTGAGTGTTGTGGGTGTCAGTCTGGTATCCACTGCATCCAGCATGGGTTCCTTATGAGGATGTAAAAAAGAAGGGAAAAGTCAATGACAAGGGATGGTAACTATCCATGTTGATGCCCTATTGGGGGGGGGGGGGGTGCTGGCCCTGGGGACCTAACCACAGAGCACCCACCCTGAGAAGGGTGACCCTGTCCAGAACCTTATCCCTATACTAGTCGCCCTATGTAGCCCTATGTCTCCATCCCTACACGCATGTTCAATTAATGCTCATCAGGGGCGTTGTGCAACCCGGTGGCCCTACAAGAAGACCTGGAGACAAGAGAGCGTTCTCTCAGGCTGGGAGCAATGGAGGAGCTGAGTAGGAAAGTAACAGCTGCTCCGAGGGCTCAGCTAGACTTGGGATATCAACCAATCTCTCCTCTCGTCACACAGGTATGTCTGCATTGCATTTGGACAATACTGCTCCACCCAGCTTTCCCCAAGCCTAATAATGCAGCTTCCATCTCCCCTGGTGTAGAACTTTGCATATTCATCAATGTATACTATTTTCTGCAAGTCTGATACCCTTGTGATTAGTCCTAGAGATGTTCTTCCAGATGACCGGTGATTTATGTGACTGCTGTAATGCTTGTGATCTGTAGTGATATCAGAGGCTGGAGCTCCTCCATTACATGTCACTGCACACACGTGTATACACTGCACATGACGGCTCTTACCTTGTGATATAAGAGGCTGGTGCTCCTCCATTACATGTCACTGCACACACGTATATACACTGCACATGACGGCTCTTACCTTGTGATATAAGAGGCTGGTGCTCCTCCATTACATGTCACTGCACACACGTGTATACACTGCACATGACGGCTCTTACCCCGTGATATAAGAGGCTGGTGCTCCTCCATTACATGTCACTGTACACACGTGTATACACTGCACATGACGGCTCTTACCTTGTGATATAAGAGGCTGGTGCTCCTCCATTACATGTCACTGCACACACGTGTATACACTGCACATGACGGCTCTTACCTTGTGATATAAGAGGCTGGTGCTCCTCCATTACATGTCACTGCACACACGTGTATACACTGCACATGACGGCTCTTACCCTGTGATATAAGAGGCTGGTGCTCCTCCATTACATGTCACTGTACACACGTGTATACACTGCACATGACGGCTCTTACCTTGTGATATAAGAGGCTGGTGCTCCTCCATTACATGTCACTGTACACACGTGTATACACTGCACATGACGGCTCTTACCTTGTGATATAAGTGGCTGGTGCTCCTCCATTACATGTCACTGTACACACTGCACATGACGGCTCTTACCTTGTGATATAAGAGGCTGGTGCTCCTCCATTACATGTCACTGCACACACGTGTATACACTGCACATGACGGCTCTTACCTTGTGATATAAGAGGCTGGTACTCCTCCATTACATGTCACTGTACACACTGCACATGACGGCTCTTACCTTGTGATATAAGAGGCTGATGATCCTCCATTACATGTCACTGCACACACGTGTATACACTGCACATGACGGCTCTTACCTTGTGATATAAGAAGCTGGTGCTCCTCCATTACATGTCACTGCACACACGTGTATACACTGCACATGACGGCTCTTACCTTGTCATATAGAGGCTGGTGCTCCTCCATTACATGTCACTGCACACACGTGTAAACACTGCACATGACGGCTCTTACCCTGTGATATAAGAGGCTGGTGCTCCTCCATTACATGTCACTGTACACACGTGTATACACTGCACATGACGGCTCTTACCTTGTGATATAAGAGGCTGGTGCTCCTCCATTACATGTCACTGTACACACTGCACATGACGGCTCTTACCTTGATGATATAAGAGGCTGGTGCTCCTCCATTACATGTCACTGCACACACGTGTATACACTGCACATGACGGCTCTTACCTTGTGATATAAGAGGCTGGTGCTCCTCCATTACATGTCACTGCACACACGTGTATACACTGCACATGACAGGCTCTTACCCTGTGATATAAGAGGCTGGTGCTCCTCCATTACATGTCACTGCACACACGTGTATACACTGCACATGACGGCTCTTACCCTGTTATATAAGAGGCTGGTGCTCCTCCATTACATGTCACTGCACACACGTGTATACACTGCACATGACGGCTTTTACCTTGTGATATAAGAAGCTGGTGCTCCTCCATTACATGTCACTGCACACACGTGTATACACTGCACATGACGGCTCTTACCTTGTGATATAAGAGGCTGGTGCTCCTCCATTACATGTCACTGCACACACGTGTATACACTGCACATGACGGCTTTTACCTTGTGATATAAGAAGCTGGTGCTCCTCCATTACATGTCACTGCACACACGTGTATACACTGCACATGACGGCTCTTACCCTGTGATATAAGAGGCTGGTGCTCCTCCATTACATGTCACTGCACACACGTGTATACACTGCACATGACGGCTCTTACCCTGTGATATAAGAGGCTGGTGCTCCTCCATCATGGCCTCCTTGTACAGATCCTTGTGTCCTTCTATATACTCCCACTCCTCCATGGAGAAATAGACAGTGACGTCCTGACACCTTATAGGAACCTGACAACACAATGACACCGTCATCACCCAGACCCCTCCAGTGCTGTTACTGGAGAATTTCCCAGCATTCCCAGCAGTGTCACCTCTCCAGTCAGCAGCTCCATCATCTTGTGGGTGAGTTCTAGGATCTTCTGCTCATGTATCAGGGGGTGAGGGGGAGGCTCTGTGATGGGGGGAGGGGTCCTGCTCCGCCCTCCTGACTCCTGGAGATGGATGATGGGAGTCACACAGTTGATAGAGAAGATATCCAATTGGATCATGGACATCACGGGGACGTGCATCATGGTGAAGCAGTATGTGAGCACACTCCTACGCGTACTGACTGATGGGTCTGCCCCCTTCAACTTCTGGGTCTCCAAATTGGGCACATGGCCTGAGCTTGCCCTTTACGCCTTGGAGGTGCTGGCCTGCTCTGTAGCCAGTGTATTGTCTGAACGTGTGTTTAGCACAGCAGGAGGGGGTTATCACAGACAAGCGCAGCAGCCTGTCCACAGCCAATGTGGAAAAGCTCACGTTCATTAAAATGACCCAGGCAGGGATCCCTAAGGACTTGTCCATACCTTGTGCACAATAGACATGTATACCTGTCCTCACCCAGCCATTGTTGTACTCCAGCGCACTTTCTCTTTGTTTTATTTTTTATATTTCCTAATATTTTGGGGTCTACCCAAATTTGAACAAAAAATAATAAAATAATAAAATATAAAGCAAAACCAAAAACCAGTGTTGGCTACCTCCTCCTCCTCCTCCACTGCCGCTTCCAGCTACACCCTGCCGCTTCCACCACCTCCTCAACCTCCTACTCCATATGGGCCTCCTCCTCCTAACTCAAGATTATTATTTTCTATTTTTACTTATTTTATGTTATTTTAAAGGGAACCTGTCACTAGTTTTATGGTGTCCTAACTAAGGGCAACATAAATAAGTGACTGATTCTCTTAGCACAATGCTGGGTCACTATCTTTAATTGACCCAGTCAATCTGCCAACATCTTGTATTGAAAAGCTCCAGGTGATAATGATTAGTCATGAATATTCATGAGCTCCTGACTCTCCCCGCCCACCTGCTGCTGAAGTGACAGTTATTTTCCATATGAATCAGCAGCAGGTGGGCAGGGGAGTGGCTATAGCTCTGAATTAAATATACGCTGGACTCAATGACATCACGCTGGACTCAAATCAGCTCATTAGCATGCGGCATGTGGCATCTTTGTGTGTATATTATGAGGTAACCATCTGTCACACCAGTAAGTGACTACATCTAAGGTACTTTTCAGTAGTTAATGATTGTATATAATTAGTTAGATTATAATCAAATATCCACATTACAGGTTCCGTTTAAGTCATTTCCCTATCCACATTGTTTGCAGAGCACTTGCCATGCTCTTAACCACATTTGTCTGCCATTTGCAGCCCTCTAGCCCTTTCCATGACTTTTTTAGAGTCATTTTAGTGCTCCAAATTTCAGGTCCCCATTGACTTCAATGGGGTTCAGGGTCAAGTTCAGCTCCCGAACTTGAACTTTTTTGTGACGTTCGGCCGAACCCGAACATCCAGGTGTCCGCTCAACTCTATTTATACCTCTTGGCTGATGGAATATTGTCACTGCGCATACTCCAGAACTTAGCCTCAAAATTGTAAGATGCCAATGCCTAATACGCATGCCCATATACTTATACTTTTCCTTGCGCTCCAATCAGAGCCTGGTGTCTTCTGCCCATGCGCTAGAACTTAGACGCAGATCATCTTATCTGCCTCTACTGCGCATGTCATTGGACTTGTTAACGTGGAGATGGAATTGCCTATTGCGCTTGCGCTCAGACTTAGAATTTATGAGGACACTGGGGGGTGTGGCCTACCATGCGCTGCAGACCGCTCCTGCATGAATCCTATCACATCCTGAGTTTTACAGATCGCTGGTGCCAGCGAACCATACCAGAGGAGTCCCAGGAGTTTGCGGATCCATCTGAAACAAAGAGTGGTGGTGGCAGTCATGCTGAAGCAGGGGAAGAGCGGTGCGCGCCCAAACAGAACGGAGGGCAGTCAAGATGGAGCTGGAATGGAGGAGGGAGACGGACAGCACGAGGCGGTGAGTCTGAACGTGGCAGTGCACCTCAGTAAATATGCCAGGGTGGTAGAAGGGGCTAAGGACTGGTCACAAGCTGCTGGGACAGGATAGTATCATCTTCTATCTCTGACACTCTTTTCAAGCTCTGATGTTCTTTCATTGATTTTGTGCATGTCATGCCTAATCGGGGATATATCTTCTCTTAGGCTGCCCACCTGGAGGTTAAGGGCTTTTAGGGTATTATTGCAGCTACCATAGCTACTGCTTTCATAATATCTTTAAGGGTAGGCTCCATTTTAGTGTATTTATGAGTAGGGATGAGCGTACTCGAACTGTATAGTTCGGGTTCGTGCCGAATTTTGGGGTGTCCGTGACACGGACCCGAACCCGGACATTTTCGTAAAAGTCCAGGGTTCGGTGTTCGTCGATTTCTTGGCGCTTTTTGAAAGGCTGCAAAGCAGCCAATCAACAAGCGTCATACTACTTGCCCCAAGAGGCCATCACAGCCATGCCTACTATTGGCATGGCTGTGATTGGCCAGTGCAGCATGTGACCCAGCCTCTATTTAAGCTGGAGTCACGTAGCGCCGCCCGTCACTCTGTTCTGATTAGCGTAGGGAGAGGTTGCAGCTGCGACAGTAGGGCGAGATTAGGCAGTGATTAACTCCTCCAAAAGACTTCATTCAGAGATCGATCTGCAGCTGTGGATGATTGAACTGCTGCTATTCAATTGCTCACTGTTTTTAGGCTGCCCAGAGCGTTTTTCAGTCACTTTTTTCTGGGGTGATCGGCGGCCATTTTGTGTCTTGTGGTGCGCCAGCACAAGCTGCCACCAAGTGCATTTAACCCTCAATAGTGTGGTTATTTTTTGGCTATATCCTACATCGGTCAATCTGTCACACCAAGTGCATTTAACCATCAATAGTGTGGTTGTTTTTTGGCTATATCCTACATCAGGGTCAAGCTGTCACCAAGTGCATTTAACCCTCAATAGTGTGGTTGTTTTTTGGCTATATCCTACATCAGGGGCTTGGCTGTGCTTGCTATTTTATTGAGGGGTGAAATACAATTGCCAAAATAGCAGTACCCTAAATCTGGTGTTTCAGCTGTGGCCAGCCAATTGTAATACTGTCTGCTGTCTGGCAAAGGATATATTTTTGTTCTGGGTTGAAATACAATTCCCAACTTAGCAATTTCCTAAATCAGTGGTTTCTGCTGTATCAGGCCTACTTTAAATCTATTCATTAAAAGGGTATATAAGATTCACGGTGCGGATAGGGTCATTCTCAATAACTTCACACACGCTACTGTGCATATCCAAGTCTAATTCTGTCCGTAAACGTATACCTGTCATCCAGCGCCTAAATACTAGGCCTACAATTTATATTCAGCTAAATCTGTGGTTACTGCTGTGCCTGTATTAGTGTAATACGGTACCTAAATAGATAGCCAGATAGTGTTAGGTGTCTGTAAAAAAAGGCCTGAATTTGAATACAATACATTGGGCCAAATAATATTTTTCTTATTGTGGTGAACGGTAACAATGAGGAAAACATCTAGTAAGGGACGTGGACGTGGACATGGTCGTGGTGGTGTTAGTGGACCCTCTGGTGCTGGGAGAGGACGTGGCCGTTCTGCCACAGCCACACGTCCTAGTGTACCAACTACCTCAGGTCCCAGTAGCCGCCAGAATTTGCAGCGATATTTGGTGGGGCCCAATGCCGTTCTAAGGATGGTAAGGCCTGAGCAGGTACAGGCATTAGTCAATTCGGTGGCCGACAGTGGATCCAGCACGTTCACATTATCTCCCACCCAGTCTTCTGCAGAAAGCGCACAGATGGTGCCTGAAAACCAAGCCCATCAGTCTGTCACATCACCCCCATGCATATCAGGGAAACTGTCTGAGCCTCAAGTTATGCAGCAGTCTCTTATGCTGTTTGAAGACTCTGCTGGCAGGGTTTCCCAAGGGCATCCACCTAGCCCTTCCCCAGCGGTGGAAGACATAGAATGCACTGACGCACAACCACTTATGTTTCCTGATGATGAGGACATGGGAATACCACCTCAGCATGTCTCTGATGATGACGAAACACAGGTGCCAACTGCTGCGTCTTTCTGCAGTGTGCAGACTGAACAGGAGGTCAGGGATCAAGACTGGGTGGAAGACGATGCAGGGGACGATGAGGTCCTAGACCCCACATGGAATGAAGGTCGTGCCACTGACTTTCACAGTTCGGAGGAAGAGGCAGTGGTGAGACCGAGCCAACAGCGTAGCAAAAGAGGGAGCAGTGGGCAAAAGCAGAACACCCGCCGCCAAGAGACTCCGCCTGCTACTGACCGCCGCC
Source organism: Bufo gargarizans (assembly GCF_014858855.1). Taxonomy (NCBI): domain Eukaryota; kingdom Metazoa; phylum Chordata; class Amphibia; order Anura; family Bufonidae; genus Bufo; species Bufo gargarizans. The sequence continues at coordinate 747,039,371 of NC_058080.1, read as the reverse complement.
ATCTGGGACTGAGCACCCCAAAGGCAGCTTCAAGGAGTTCCCTGGCATGGCACTTCTTCAAACAATGTGCTGACGACAAGACCCGAGTGGTTTGCACGCTATGCCATCAGAGCCTGAAGCGAGGCATTAACGTTCTGAACCTTAGCACAACCTGCATGACCAGGCACCTGCATGCAAAGCATGAACTGCAGTGGAGTAAACACCTTAAAAACAAGGAAGTCACTCAGGCTCCCCCTGCTACCTCTTCTGCTGCTGCCGCCTCGGCCTCTTCCTCCGCCTCTGGAGGAACGTTGGCACCTGCCGCCCAGCAAACAGGGGATGTACCACCAACACCACCACCACCTCCGTCACCAAGCATCTCAACCATGTCACACGCCAGCGTTCAGCTCTCCATCTCACAAACATTTGAGAGAAAGCGTAAATTCCCACCTAGCCACCCTCGATCCCTGGCCCTGAATGCCAGCATTTCTAAACTACTGGCCTATGAAATGCTGTCATTTAGGCTGGTGGACACAGACAGCTTCAAACAGCTCATGTCGCTTGCTGTCCCACAGTATGTTGTTCCCAGCCGCCACTACTTCTCCAAGAGAGCCGTGCCTTCCCTGCACAACCAAGTATCCGCTAAAATCAAGTGTGCACTGCGCAACGCCATCTGTGGCAAGGTCCACCTAACCACAGATACGTGGACCAGTAAGCACGGCCATGGACGCTATATCTCACTAACTGCACACTGGGTAAATGTAGTGGCGGCTGGGCCCCAGGCGATCTGTTTGGAGCACGTCCTTCCACCGCCAAGGATCGCAGGGCAACATTCTTTGCCTCCTGTTGCCTCCTCCTCCTACTCGGCTTCCTCCTCCTCATCTTCTTCCACCTGCTCATCCAGTCCGCCACACACCTTCACCACCAACTTCAGCACAGCCCGGGGTAAACGTCAGCAGGCCATTCTGAAACTCATATGTTTGGGGGACAGGCCCCACACCGCACAGGAGTTGTGGCGGGGTATAGAACAACAGACCGACGAGTGGTTGCTGCCGGTGAGCCTCAAGCCCGGCCTGGTGGTGTGCGATAATGGGCGAAATCTCGTTGCAGCTCTGGGACTAGCCGGTTTGACACACATCCCTTGCCTGGCGCATGTGCTGAATTTGGTGGTGCAGAAGTCCTTTTACAACTACCCCGACATGTCAGAGCTGCTGCATAAAGGGCGGGCCATCTGTTCGCGCTTCCGGCGTTCACATCCTGCCGCTGCTCGCCTGTCTGCGCTACAGCGTAACTTCGGCCTTCCCGCTCACCGCCTCATATGCGACGTGCCCACCAGGTGGAACTCCACCTTGCACATGCTGGACAGACTGTGCGAGCAGCAGCAGGCCATAGTGGAGTTTCAGCTGCAGCACACACGGGTCAGTCGCACTGCGGAACAGCACCACTTCACCACCAATGACTGGGCCTCCATGCGAGACCTGTGTGCCCTGTTGCGCTGTTTCGAGTACTCCACCAACATGGCCAGTGGCGATGACGCCGTTATCAGCGTTACAATACCACTTCTACATCTCCTTGAGAAAACACTTAGGGCGATGATGGAAGAGGAGGTGGCCCAGGAGGAGGAGGAGGAGGAGGAGAAAGAGGGGTCATTTTTAGCACTTTCAGGCCAGTCTCTTCGAAGTGACTCAGAGGGAGGTTTTTTGCAACAGCAGAGGCCAGGTACAAATGTGGCCAGCCAGGGCCCACTACTGGAGGACGAGGAGGAGGAGGATGAGGATGAAGCACGGTCACAGTGGGCTGGCACACAACGCAGCTTGGGCCCATCACTGGTGCATGGCTGGGGGGAAACGCAGGACGATGACGATACGCCTCCCACAGAGGACAGCTTCTCCTTACCTCTGGGCAGCCTGGCACACATGAGCGACTACATGCTGCAGTGCCTGCGCAACGACAGCAGAGTTGCCCACATTTTAACCTGTGCGGACTACTGGGTTGCCACCCTGCTGGATCCACGCTACAAAGACAATGTGCCCACCTTACTTCCTGCACTGGAGCGTGATAGGAAGATGGGCGAGTACAAGCGCACGTTGGTAGACGCGCTACTGAGAGCATTCCCAAATGTCACAGGGGAACAAGTGGAAGCCCAAGGCCAAGGCAGAGGAGGAGCAAGAGGTCGCCAAGGCAGCTGTGTCACGGCCAGCTCCTCTGAGGGCAGGGTTAGCATGGCAGAGATGTGGAAAAGTTTTGTCAACACGCCACAGCTAACTGCACCACCACCTGATACGCAACGTGTTAGCAGGAGGCAACATTTCACTAACATGGTGGAACAGTACGTGTGCACACCCCTCCACGTACTGACTGATGGTTCGGCCCCATTCAACTTCTGGGTCTCTAAATTGTCCACGTGGCCAGAGCTAGCCTTTTATGCCTTGGAGGTGCTGGCCTGCCCGGCGGGCAGCGTTTTGTCTGAACGTGTATTCAGCACGGCAGGGGGCGTCATTACAGACAAACGCAGCCGTCTGTCTACAGCCAATGTGGACAAGCTGACGTTCATAAAAATGAACCAGGCATGGTTCCCACAGGACCTGTCCATCCCTTGTGCAGATTAGACATTAACTACCTCCCCTTAACCATATATTATTGTACTCCAGGGCACTTCCTCATTCAATCCTATTTTTATTTTCATTTTACCATTATATTGCGGGGCAACCCAAAGTTGAATGAACCTCTCCTCTGTCTGGGTGCCGGGGCCTAAAAATATCTGACAATGGACTGTTACAGTGGTGGGTGATGCGAAGCCTGATTTTCTGCTATGACATGAAGACTGATTCTCTGCTGACATGAAGCCAGATTCTCTGTTATGGGACCTCTCTCCTCTGCCTGGGTGCCAGGGCCTAAATATCTGACAATGGACTGTTCCAGTGTTGGGTGACGTGAAGCATGATTCTCTGCTATGACATGAAGACTGATTCTCTGCTGACATGAAGCCAGATTCTCTGTTACGGGACCTCTCTCTTCTGCCTGGGTGCCTGGGCCTAAATATCTGACAATGGACTGTTCCAATGTTGGGTGACGTGAAGCATGATTCTCTGCTATGACCTGAAGCCTGATTCTCTGCTGACATGAAGCCAGATTGTCTGTTATGGGACCTCTCTCCTCTGCCTGGGTGCCGGGGCCTAAATATATGACAATGGACTGTTCCAGTGGTGGGTGACGTGAAGCCAGATTCTCTGCTATGGGACCTCTGTCCAATTGATATTGGTTAATTATTATTATTTTTATTTTTTTTCATTCATTTCCCTATCCACATTTGTTTGCAGGGGATTTACCTACATATTGCTGCCTTTTGCAGCCCTCTAGCCCTTTCCTGGGCTGTTTTACAGCCTTTTTAGTGCCGAAAAGTTCGGGTCCCCATTGACTTCAATGGGGTTCGGGACGAAGTTCGGGTCGGGTTCGGATCCCGAACCCGAACATTTCCGGGAAGTTCGGCCGAACTTCTCGAACCCGAACATCCAGGTGTTTGCTCAACTCTATTTATGAGGTGTTTCTTTGCCTTGAGCTTTTGTTTGGGGCAGAGGGACCTGGCGGCCATGATTTTTCTCCCCCTCTTCGTCTGTGATACTTAACCTCTCAAAGTGGCGGTTAAGGTGACGGCAAGAGATGTGGCAGCCCTATTTGCAAAGACAGACGATCTGAAAAATAGATCACGCCACAACTTTAGAATAGTGGGGGTCCTGGAAAAACAAAGGGGACAAATGCAACGGAGAACATTGAAAAATGGCTGCGTCAGCTATATCAGGATAAAGGTCTGTCCTCATTATATGCTGTAGAAAGGGCACATCGTGTACCCACAAGACCACTGCCTCCTGGGAGGCCACAGAGACCTATCCTGGCCAAAATACTACACTTTAATGACAGGGATACCATTCTGCAGCAGTCACGGGACAACGTGGACCTGGTTATCAATGCAGCAAAAATTTCCATCTTCCCGGACTATACCACAGAGGTCCAGAAGAAGCGTGCAAGGTTCCTGGACGTCAAGAAGAGACTTAGGAGCCTACAAATTCCATACGCCATGTTATTGCCGGCCAAACTGAGAGTAGTGGTGCTGGGATCTACCAAGTTATTTGAGGACCCAGAAGAGGCGGCTGTCATACCCTGCTTGGGCTACGTGCGGAGGTCTGCCAGATTAGCAGCACGTGTCTAGTCTTTTGTTTTGGAGTCGAGCTAGATCCGCCTCCCTTCAGGTGCACTGGGTGGGGTCGTTGGTTTAAATTACACCCACTCCCAGTGTTCCGTGCGGGTTATAGCTTCTGTCTGTCTCTGTGAAAGCAAGGAAGGAAGGATTGGCTGTTCCTGCTCAGAAAAGCTAAGTTGTTTTTTTTGTTATCTGGTGGTTTTCTGTCTAGGCTGTTAGAGACACGCCTGTCCCCTCCAGGTTCTAAGGGAGCAGGCTGCCTCTATTCCCCTTTCACCATCTTAGGGATTTTAGGGTATTTTCAGCCCAGGCACGAGGACACGTTATTCTCACCTTAAGGGTCTGAACGTGGGCATAGCAGTATAGGGAGAGCTGGTAGGGATTTGCCAGGAGGTGACTGTTATCCTCAGCTTCTCACCTAGAAACTTGTTTGTTTACTTTTCTGTGTATCTGATATCCTGTCCGCCGTGACATTATAACCCGCCAATACTTTGACTGCCATTGCTCAGCGTTTTTGAGATGGAGTCAATTGATGCGCTAGTTGATCGCATGCAGGGATTATCCCTAGAGGTTGCGGATCTGCGCAATTCGGTCACACAGTGTCAGAATGCTCTGGCATCAGGTGCAAGTCAAATTTATGGGGAGCCTAAAGTCGCTCTCCCTGATAGATTTTCAGGGGGTGTGGATGACTTTATCCACAGGCTTACTGCGTTGAGTTTAGGAGATGGGCCACCGAGTCAGAGTGTAATGACTCTGCATTACGTAGTCAGTTTTGTCAGGGGTTATCTGAGAGATTGAAAGATGCCATTGCTTTTCATGAGTACCCAGATACATTGGAGAATGCTATGTCTTTGGCAGTATGGTTAGATAGACATATTAGAGAAAGGTGTAAGGCTCTCTCCGCGCAAGGGATCCCTTCTGTGAGTGACTTCATCTCACCTGTTTCCCAGGGTCACATTACTTGTAACTCTGGGGTAGAGGAGTGTAACGAACCGTTTCAGCAGACAAGGGGTTAAAATCCGTTTAGGCGATATGCCCCTTTCTGAGAGACAGGCACAGCTACTGCAGAACACCAAACTCCCGAACTGGATACAAAATAGCACTCCAAACTGGAACCTCACGAATAGCTGCTAGCAGACGAACAGGAAAAGCATACAATCAGCTTACACTCCTGGCAATCAGTCTCTAACAGCATACAGGGAATCCCCCCAAGAACGAGACAAGGCTCCGTGTTGAGGGTCAAACAGTGGTCTGACTGTACTTTACGTACAGCCTCTTTTATTCACACACAAGAAAACATAGTACTGCCCACAGGGTTTTGAAATACAACCAATCAGGATATTACAACACATACACAGCAACCAATCGTTCACGCCCCCAGAGGACCAGAAGGGAGACTGCGACACAGGACAGATACAACACATCCCCACAATGCATCATGGTTTCCTCCTCTCTGCCCTAGAGACAACCGAGAAGTAATCCAATTATCTCTCAGGACAAAGGGAAATCGCCAATACACATGTAGAAACAACAGGACAGGAATCACCACCCAAACACACAATGTCACACCCCCACAGCAAACACAGACATTTAACATATCCCCAGATAGCTCAAGTCTGAGTGCATATCATGAGGTGAATGGCACTCAGAATACACAAATACAATAATATTAGCTATTTGGGTGCCCTCACATAACATACAATTTAACCGAACGCATAATAACATAAAATACAATTCCAAAGACAGATTTAAGCTGTGCGGCCGGTCTGTCTTCTCCTTTAAAGTTAGTATGGGCCATAATCCTGAGGCAAGAGGCTTTTAAACAGGCCTCTCCAAAACCCAGTGGCGAGGTTGGTTTCGCCACAAGGAGGAACCCATGCAGCTGGGTCAGGTATCTTTCCATTCTGGTAGTAGAGACTTTAGGAGATTGCATAAACTATGTTATTTTAGTGGAAAAAGTGGTCATTTTATTTTTGCTTGTCCTTTTGTTAAACCGCAGGTTGATGAGAAAGAATCGCAAAGAGGTTTAATTAAAGAAAAAAAAAAAAACATTCCTTACTCTTGGTAGTGTGAATGAAGTGGTGGAGCAAGCTGGTATGCAAGCTCCCTGTAATACTTGTTTTCTCCTTCCAGCTATGGTGGCGCTAGACTCAAGAAAATTTTTTGTTGAAGTAGTTATTGACTGTGGTGCTGGGGTAAACCTTATTGATTTTCTTTTTCTTCAAAATCTGGGTCCAAGTACTTGCACTTTAGAAAGAGAGATTCCGGTTTTCGCAATTGATTCTTCCCCTCTTTCTCAAAGGAGTCTCACTCATATAGCTTATGGTATTCTGTTAAGGGTGGGTGATTCACATGTTGAGGTTATGTCTTGTTTTGTCATGAAGGACTTGTCCGCTCCTATAGTCTTAGGGTTACCGTGGTTGACAAAACATAACCCAATTATAGATTGGCAGGCAAGACAGATCACTGGTTGGAGTGAATTTTGTTCGGATAATTGTCTTGGCACATCTATCTCTGGTGTGTCTACTACGGCTCTACCTCAGTACCTCTCAGATTTTGCGGTTGTCTTTTCGGAGGGTGGGGCTCAGGAATTGCCCCCTCATCGTGACTATGATTGTCCAGTTAATCTCATCCCAGGGACTAAGTTGCCAAAGTCGCGGCTTTACAATCTTTCTCAACCCGAAAGAGAGATCATGCGGAAGTATATCGCCGAGAGTTTGGCAAAAGGTCATATTAGACCATCTAAGTCTCCAGTGGCAGTGGGTTTATTCTTTGTAAAGAAAAAGGATGGATCGCTGAGACCTTGTTTGGATTTCCGGGAATTGAACCGTATTACGGTCCGGGATCCGTATCCCCTTCCTTTGATCTCCAATCTTTTTGATCAGATTGTTGGAGCCAAGGTGTTCTCCAAGTTGGATTTAAGAGGGGCCTACAATCTGATCAGAATCAAGGAGGGGGATGAGTGGAAAACGGCCTTCAATACGCACGAGGGTCATTTCGAGAATCTGGTTATGCCTTTTGGGTTGACGAATGCGCCAGCAGTATTTCAGCAATTCGTCAATTACATTTTTCATCATTTTGTGGGGAGGTTCGTAGTAGTTTACTTGGATGACATTTTCATTTACTCTCCTGATCTGAAGACCCATCAGGATCACGTGAAACAGGTTTTGACGATCCTTCGGGAGAATAAATTATATGCAAAATTGGAGAAATGTGTGTTTTCTGTGCAGGAGCTTCCGTTTCTGGGATATCTGCTTTCTGACTCCGGTTTTCGTATGGACCCCGAAAATGTCCGGTCGGTTCTGGAATGGGATCGACCGGAGAATCAGAAAGCTTTGATGCGGTTTTTGGGGTTTACTAATTATTATAGAAAATTTATTTTGAACTATTTTACCATTGTAAGACCTCTGATCAATATGACTAAGAAGGGCACCGACGTCTCTGTCTGGTCGGATGAGGCATTGCAGGCATTTTCGACTATTAAGGAATGTTTTGCGTCTGCTCCCATTCTGGTGCAGCCCGATGTGTCTCAGCCATTCGTGATGGAGGTTGATGCATCAGAGGTGGGGGTTGGAGCAGTGCTGTCGCAGGGTTCATCTCCTGGCAAATGGGTTCCATGTGCTTTTTTTTTCAAAGAAGCTCTCGGTCGCCGAGAGAAATTATGATGCGGGAGATAGAGAATTGCTGGCCATCAAATTGGCCTTTGAGGAATGGCGTCACTGGTTGGAGGGGGGCTCGCACCCCGTTACAGTATATACGGATCATAAGAATTTGGCTTACCTGCAATCTGCCAAGCGTCTGAACCCTAGACAGGCCAGATGGTCACTGTTTTTTACCAGGTTCAATTTTGTGGTTACTTTTTGCCCGGGGGTTAAAAACGTCAAGGCAGATGCCTTGTCTCGCAGTTTTCCTGGGGGATGGGATCCAGAGGATCCTGCTCTGATTTTGGCTGATGGGGTGGTGGTCTCCGCTAGTGTTGAGCGCGAATATTCGAATTGCGATTTTTTTTTCTCGAATATCGCAATTTCGAGATTTCGCGAATATTTTGAATATAGCTCTATATATTCGCGAAATCAAATATTCGTTTTTTTTTTTGTTTTGTTTTGTTTTTTATATTTATTTCTTTCCGTGCTCATGGTCCTGGAGCGTCCCCATCACCATGGGAACGTCTCCATATACTAGAATGTACTGTCGGATTTGAGAATTACGTTGAAATCGCAATCCGATTAATTCAAGCTATAATAATCTAATTACGATTTCAACTTAAGCACTGCTATATTCCATATTAGGCTAGAATGAACGAATATGGAATATAGCAGTGTTTTAAGTTGAAATCGCAATGCGATTATTATAACTTGCATTAATCGCATTGCGATTTCAACTTAGCACTGCTATATTCCATATTAGCTAAATTACAATCTATATGTGTATTTTTCGAAATTTCGTAATATTGCTCTAACTTTGTCTTTTAGAATATTCGTTATATTGCTCTAACTTCGTCTTTTAGAATATTATGAATATTCTAAAAGACGAAGTTAGAGCAATATTACGAAATTTCGTAAAATACCCATATAGATTGTAATTTAGCTAATATGGAATATAGCAGTGCTAAGTTGAAATCGCAATCCGATTAATTCAAGTTATAATAATCGAATTGCGATTTCAACTTAACACTGCTACACTACGTGCAGAATTATTAGGCAAATGAGTATTTTGACCACATCATCCTCTTTATGCATGTTGTCTTACTCCAAGCTGTATAGGCTCGAAAGCCTACTACCAATTAAGCATATTAGGTGATGTGCATCTCTGTAATGAGAAGGGGTGTGGTCTAATGACATCAACACCCTATATCAGGTGTGCATAATTATTAGGCAACTTCCTTTCCTTTGGCAAAATGGGTCAAAAGAAGGACTTGACAGGCACAGAAAAGTCAAAAATAGTGAGATATCTTGCAGAGGGATGCAGCACTCTTAAAATGGCAAAGCTTCTGAAGCGTGATCATCGAACAATCAAGCGTTTCATTCAAAATAGTCAACAGGGTCGCAAGAAGCGTGTGGAAAAACCAAGGCGCAAAATAACTGCCCATGAACTGAGAAAAGTCAAGCGTGCAGCTGCCAAGATGCCACTTGCCACCAGTTTGGCCATATTTCAGAGCTGCAACATCACTGGAGTGCCCAAAAGCACAAGGTGTGCAATACTCAGAGACATGGCCAAGGTAAGAAAGGCTGAAAGACGACCACCACTGAACAAGACACACAAGCTGAAACGTCAAGACTGGGCCAAGAATTATCTCAAGACTGATTTTTCTAAGGTTTTATGGACTGATGAAATGACAGTGAGTCTTGATGGGCCAGATGGCTGGATTGGTAAAGGGCAGAGAGCTCCAGTCCGACTCAGACGCCAGCAAGGTGGAGGTGGAATACTGGTTTGGGCTGGTATCATCAAAGATGAGCTTGTGGGGCCTTTTTGGGTTGAGGATGGAGTCAAGCTCAACTCCCAGTCCTACTGCCAGTTTCTGGAAGACACCTTCTTCAAGCAGTGGTACAGGAAGAAGTCTGCAAGGTAAGAAAAACATGATTTTCATGCAGGACAATGCTCCATCACACGCGTCCAAGTACTCCACAACGTGGGTATAAAAGAAGAAAATCTAATGACATGGCCTCCTTGTTCACCTGATCTGAACCCCATTGAGAACCTGTGGTCCATCATCAAATGTGAGATTTACAAGAAGGGAAAACAGTACACCTCTCTGAACAGTGTCTGGGAGGCTGTGGTTGCTGCTGCACGCAATGTTGATGGTGAACAGATCAAAACACTGACAGAATCCATGGATGGCAGGCTTTTGAGTGTCCTTGCAAAGAAAGGTGGCTATATTGGTCACTGATTTGTTTTTGTTTTGTTTTTGAATGTCAGAAATGTATATTTGTGAATGTTGAGATGTTATATTGGTTTCACTGGTAAAAATAAAGAATTAAAAATGGGTATATATTTGTTTTTTGTTAAGTTGCCTAATAATTATGTACAGTAATAGTCACCTGCACACACAGATATCCCCCTAAAATAGCTAAAACTAAAAACAAACTAAAAACTACTTCCAAAAATATTCAGCTTTGATATTAATGAGTTTTTTGGGTTCATTGAGAACATGGTTGTTGTTCAATAATAAAATTAATCCTCAAAAATACAACTTGCCTAATAATTCTGCACTCCCTGTATATTCCATATTAGGCTAGAATTAACGAATATGGAATAAAGGATCACTAAGTTGAAATCGCCATGTGATTACTTTGAGTTATATTAATCGCATTGCGATTTCAACTTGAGGCTGCTGGGTCTCTAATGGAATGGGTCTAGAATTGACGAACTTAACTGATATTGAATCTAGCAGTGCTAATTTTTAATCACGATGTGATAATATTTGCTATTATTATTAACCACATTGCGAATCCAACTTTTATAAGGCACTATTCTGACATACAGTAATATATTTGTTGTATTAGTTAATTCTACCAATACCACCTATAGCAAAATCTCCAAAGCTGGAATTGCAATGCAATAAAAATTAGTTGCATTTCGAATTCAACAATATTGCTAAAATATTCGTTTTGCTATAGTTAACAAGTGACCACTACATCTTATGGGTTAGATGTCCACCATCGGTATTACTGGTGGTCACCGACATTAGCCGTGGGTGTATTCAGCCACACAAAGTAGGTGGCCACGGCACCCGCATAAGGATTGATCTATGTTTAATTATTCTGCTGAATGAAGTATAGCTACGTCATCGGGTGTGAAGCGGTAAATGATTACGGCACAAATTAAAGTGGTTACATCACACTACAATGTCTGTAACATGTATGTATGGATAGCAGACAAATGTCTCTCATATGCACATAGCACCTTTATTTACGCGCTACACACTGTATATCCCACGCTATAAAACCCACACCAGCCTCCCCTCCCCCTTTAACCCTCAACCACCTAAACCCCCCTCCATCACGTCCCCCCCCCCTCACTTACACACAGTTTGAAGAAGTAATGATTGACCTCCAGTATTTCAGTATTCGCTGGTTCATTTACCATAACCCAGGGTGCACCACGTAGAGGCGAACCACCTGTACACCCCATACCGTACCGTCACCTCACTACACAGGTACACCTCTCCTCAAATGGCCATTGGCCAATACCCCATTGCTCATACCCCACACACAATGTAATGTTATAACGGTAACCTAAAATCAAATTTTTTCCATTTATAGCCATCATTTTTTTAAAAATCTGATGACATGATCACATTAAGTACAAATACTTGTATTTTAATAGTTTTTGATTACATGTATGCATGTTGTACAAGGTCTATGATTGGACCTGGTCCCGTCACGCGTGCTGCTAAGAGCGCCACAGTCCGCAGCATTCGGTTTGAATTGTGGCACACACATGACCACCGGCACAAGAAAATAGTCATAGTGAATAAGTGGTGCGACCATAAGCGGCGCCATGTCTATTACCCTGTTTCCATTACGGCGGCTGCTGTATGTAATGATAATGAATTATTACTTTGGCACAGACTAAATTGTCCGTACTGTAACCCCACTGGTTACAATAAAACAAAACACAACAAATTTTATAGAACAATAAAGTTTTATAAAATAATCGTTAAATAAAGAAAAGTATTAGGAACATAAATAACTAAAGCCCCAAAAAACAAATGAAAAAAAAATTAAGGTAATTTTTTGATTTCTTTTAACTGTTCGAACAGTCCATCCATGGCCTTTTGGTTGGCCTCCTCCGCTAGGGTGAGCTCATGGGAAAATTGGAGCTTCTGCTCCCTCATCCTTTTCAACTGCTGCGCCCTCAACTTCTTCATTCTCTCACGCTGCTCCCGCTGCACTTTTCTCATTTCTCTCATTAACTTGTTTATCGCTGTAAAAGTAAAGGAAATATAATTTTTAAATCTACTTTAAAAGACAATTAATGTTTGGCATATAAAGCAGATAAAGCCCTGTCTGACCCAGGAAGAAGTACAACAGCGACTTAAAAAGATTAAAATAGACAAATCGCCAGGACCAGATGGCATACACCCCCGTATCCTAAGGGAATTAGGTAATGTCATAGCCAGACCCTTATTTCTGATATTTGCAGATTCTATACTGACAGGGAATGTCCCACAGGATTGGCGCATGGCAAATGCGGTGCCAATATTCAAAAAGGGTCCAAAAACAGAGCCTGGAAACTATAGGCCGGTAAGTTTAACATCTGTTGTGGGTAAACTGTTTGAATGTTTTCTGAGAGATGCTATGTTAGAGCATCTTAATGGAAATAAGCAAATAACGCCAAATCAGCATGGCTTCGTGAGGGATCGGTCATGTCAAACTAATTTAATCCGTTTTTATGAGGAGGTAAGTTCTAGACTTGACAGCGGCGAATCAATGGATGTCGTGTATCTGGACTTCTCCAAAGCATTTGACACTGTACCACATAAAAGGTTAGTATATAAAATGAGAATGCTCGGACTGGGAGAAAACGTCTGTATGTGGGTAAGTAACTGGCTCAATGATAGAAAACAGAGGGTGGTTATCAATGGTACACACTCCGATTGGGTCACTGTCACTAGTGGGGTACCTCAGGGGTCAGTATTGGGCCCTATTCTCTTCAATATATTTATTAATGATCTTGTAGAAGGCTTGCATAGTAAAATATCAATTTTCACAGATGACACTAAACTGTGTAAAGTAATTAACACTGAAGAGGACAGTATACTGTGTATATACTACAGAGGACAGTATACTGTATATATATACTACAGAGGACAGTATACTGTATATATACTACAGAGGACAGTATACTGTATATATACTACAGAGGACAGTATACTGTACATATATACTACAGAGGACAGTATACTACTACAGAGGGATCTGGATAGATTGGAGGCTTGGGCAGATAAGTGGCAGATGAGGTTTAACACTGACAAATGTAAAGTTATGCACATGGGAAGGAATAATGCAAGTCACCTGTACATACTAAATGGTAAAACACTCGGTAACACTGACATGGAAAAGGATCTAGGAATTTTAATAAACAGCAAACTAAGCTGCAAAAACCAGTGTCAGGCAGCTGCTGCCAAGGCCAATAAGATAATGGGTTGCATTAGAAGGGGCAGAGATGCCGGTGATGAGAACATAGTCCTACCACTTTACACATCACTAGTCAGACCACACATGGAGTACTGTGTACAGTTCTGGGCTCCAGTGAACAAAGCAGACATAGCAGAGCTGGAGAGGGTCCAGAGGAGGGCAACTAAAGTAATACCTGGAATGGGGCAACTACAGTACCCTGAAAGATTATCAAAATTAGGGTTATTCACTTTAGAAAAAAGACGACTGAGGGGAGATCTAATTACTATGTATAAATATATCAGGGGTCAGTACAGAGATCACTCCCATCATCTATTTATCCCCAGGACTGTGACTGTGACGAGGGGACATCCTCTGTGTCTGGAGGAAAGAAGGTTTGTACACAGACATAGAAGAGGATTCTTTACGGTAAGAGCAGTGAGACTATGGAGCTCTCTGCCTGAGGAGGTGGTGATGGTGAGTACAATACAGGAATTCAAGAGGGGCCTGGATGTATTTCTGGAGTGTAATAATATTACAGGCTATAGCTCCTAGAGAGGGGTCGTTGATCCAGGGAGTTATTCTGATTGCCTGATTGGAGTCGGGAAGGAATTTTTTATTCCCCTAAAGTGTTGAAAATTGGCTTCTACCTCACAGGTTATATTTTTGCCTTCCTCTGGATCAACTTGCAGGATGACAGGCCGGACTGGATGGACAAATGTCTTTTTTCGGCCTTATATACTATGTTACTATGTTAATCCATTATATATTGGTTTAGTTAGGATTAATAATAGTTCTTTAGACTTTAGGGTTATGGACTTAGTAGTTAAGTTAATGCTTTTTATGTAGATTAATTACTTTATAGTGTTCACGTTTTATATTACTGTTGTGTGTTGTACGTTCTTTGTTGCCTGTTTTATGGTTTTTACACCATTTTTTAGATAAATATTAATATGGTTTTGTGCACTTTAATTTTTTAGTCTAAGAAATTTTTTATATTTTGGATGCTCGTTACATCCAATATTAAACAGTATGCCTCGTTTAGATACTTTACGGAAATCAGTACACCAGTAACATCAGCTAGCTGTAACAAAAAAAATTACGAGTATTTAATTAGGGTCCGTGTTTTTGGACTGAGAACGAAAACAGTGGGGTTGCGTAAAAAACGCTAGAAAAGACCACAAAGAGGCGCCAAGATCCCTAGTATCTAGGGTTGTGATGGTATATACCCAAAAGGTGTTAGATGCACATAAGTAGGGTGACAGTACTTTCACACTCACCAATTTATTTGTTTAAGATTCTCACGGTCAACTCGTATATGGTGTGCAAATAGCAAATGTATTATTTGGGTAAAATAGAAATATAAAACCTTTGGCAAAATATAAAATCTAGATATAAAATCAAGATATAAAATCAAAATTTTAGTGACTCACTTCACCCAGGAGGGTAATGTGGGATAAAGCACAAGACACCCACATCACACCTCCTGCGCCTGGATCGCCAGTAGAGTCTTCACGGATGAACAATGATCACTCAGGAGTTTTTGTTCATTCTTTATATTCTTTTATTCCAAAGCCAGGGTGGGGGAAGGAGCAGCTCAACGCGTTTCGGGGCCTCTTAGTGGGTCCCCTTCATCAGGAGCATATAAAATAGTAACACAATGTAATGGCGTTTAAATAACAAATAAAACACAGAAAAACCGCCAAAAAACGGCTTCCCATTACGTCACTTCCGGTACTGTATGCGCTCCAAGGTGGAACGCACCGGAAGTGACGTCATATTCGTCCTCCAGAATGTCGGCTAAACTACCGATAAATCCTGGAGAGACATCACAGTATTTTGACATGGTAAGGTCCTGTAGGGCCGATGGGGGGCACATACTGGCTGTTCCAGGTTTGTTTTAGGAAGGATCGTGTCCTTTTCTCTATTATGCTCACGGTGGAACGCATCCTGTACTTCCGGTGCGTTCCACCGTGGAGCGCACCCGAAACCGGAAGTGCCTCTCAAGACGGGAGTAACTCTTTTAAGAACCGAAGGAAGCGGAGAAAAAGGAGGGGGGGGGGGGGAAATAGCCTCGATGTTAGGTTTACACAAATGTGAGAAGTGGATGTTTTGGAAAAGATATGTAAATAAGTTTATTACTAAAGTGAAGGGAAAAGGAGATCACATGACCAGCTACCTAATCACATGACCGGGGTTACATTTATGTTGATAACAGAATCGGATGTGTAAGTTTCTATACATTATTCTGTTAGAGTAATGGGAAAGTGTTTTTAATGTTGTTAACAAGATGATAAAAAGAGATTGATGTTGGTAATATTAATATTTGACAGCATTAATCAGAGTACCATATGATATCTATTGATGATGATTAGTAACATGGAAAATGATAGTATGCATAATAAATAAGAATAATATAGCATCAAATGAAGTAAAATGTATTACTAAAAAATACATATAATAGATATACTGTGGTTCAAATAATATATATAAATAAATAAATATATATAAAATCTCCAAATATATATGTATAGTCGAGAAAATAGAGTAAAAAATGGGGTAAAAATATATAATAAAATTAGAGGAAATGGAAAAAATTAATAGAAAGAATTGTCCCCTGAAGGGCAAATGCTTTGTTGCAAAATATAAAGTATGGCGACGGTACTTCTTTAGTAATTAGAGTATTCTAAGCTTTCATTTAGGCCGAAAGGGGATAGAGTATTTAGTGTAAAAATCCAATACATTTCCTTTCGGCATAATTGTTGATATGATGAGGCGATATTTTCTAGAGGAGTAACTGTGAGACCGGTTATGGAACCCTCATGTCGTTCAGAGAAGTGCCGTGATACGCTGTGTGTCGGGACTTTTCGTTTAATGTTAGATCTATGTTCGCACATTCTTTCCCTAAGGGTTTGGGTAGTTCTACCGACATATTTTAAACCACAGGGACATCTGAGGAGATATATGACATTTCTTGTCCCGCAGTTCAGGTCTTGTCTTATTGTCCAGGGGCCCTGGGGACCTCCTGTTTCGATGGCCCTAGTATCATGTGTGATCATCGCACAACATTTGCATTTTTTCGTGCCACATTTAAAACACCCTTTTCTTATTGGCTGTGGGAAGATGGTTTTCGTGGGGGCTTGAAGTTTGGGACAGGATGGGGCGATGATATTTTTGATAGTTTGTGCCCTTCTAAATGTTATGGACGGTATTTGGGGTAGAATGTTTTTAAGGATGGGGTCTTTTAGTAAGATGTTCCAGTGCTTCATCACTATTTTTCTAATATTCTGGTGGTCTCTATTATACCTGGTAATGAGGTTATATTGGTATCCTTTTGGATCACTCGTTTTAGGGGGTGGTGGTTTCAGTGCTTCCCTTTGGTCTAATTTTAGAACCCTCTGGGTGGATGCTTTAATTAGACTTTTTGGGTAGCCCTTTTCCAAAAAGCGATCCCTTAAGATTCCCAGTTGAGTTTTGAGGGTCTTTTCATTGGAGCAGTTTCTCCGGATTCTTTTCATTTGCCCATACGGTATGTTTCTTTTCCATTTCGTGTAGTGGCAGCTGGAGTATTCTAAGTAGCTGTTGGAGTCCACTTTTTTGAAATGGGTGCTAGTGGTGATCTTATTCATGATAATTTCAATATGTAGGTCTAGAAACGTTGATTTTTTTGAGTCAAATTCATGTGTAAATTGGAGGCCCCAATCATTCTGATTTAGCGTTAGTATAAAAGACGTGAGTTCTTCGACGCTGCCACCCCAGATGAAGATAATATCATCGATATATCGACGGTAGAGGTGTATATCCTTATGGTATTGGAGACCTAGAGACTCCTCGAAGAGGCCTACGAATAGATTAGCATACGAGGGTGCAAATTTTGTACCCATTGCGGTACCCCTTGTTTGAATATAAAAGGTGTCATTAAAAGTGAAGAAATTATGTTCTAAAATAAATTGTATTGAATTTAAAATGAACTCTTTCTGGGGGGGGGGCATCTCGTGATCCATCTCAAGGAAATGTTTCGTTGCGCGTATTCCTAAATCATGTCGGATATTGCTGTAGAGGGATGCTACGTCCAGTGTGACCCAAATGTAGTGGTCTTTCCAAACTATATTATTGAGGGTGTTTATGAGGTCTGTGGAATCTTTTAGGTAGGAGGGGAGTTTTTGTGCGTATTTTTGTAGGAAAGTGTCGACATACGCTGAAAGGTTGGATGTAAGGGAATTTATACCAGAGATGATGGGTCTGCCTGGTGGATTGGTAAGGGTTTTGTGTATTTTTGGTAAAAAATAAAAACGAGCAGTGGTAGGATGATTATGGGTGAGGAATATTTTTTCTTTTTTGTTTAAAATATTTTGATTAAAACCAGAGTCTACATGTTCAAACAGTGCTTTCTTGAAAATGGCCGTTGGATCGTCTACAAGGACTTTGTAGTAGGTTCGATCAGACAAAATTCTTTTTGATTCCTGTATGTAATAATTAAGATCCATGATTACGACTCCCCCCCCTTTATCAGCGTTTTTAATTACAATATCCTTGTTTTTTTTGAGTTCTGTCAATGCTCTTTTTTCTTGGGTACTGAGATTATTTGGAACGGTAAGGGTTCGGGGTTCTTTTGGGTTCCTTTGAGGGTTTTTTAGGTCATTCAAAACTATATTGAGAAAGCTCTCTAGATGTGGACCCCTACTATGTAGGGGATAGAAAGAGGATTTATTTTTCAGACCTGATGGAATGAAGGTATTTATTGGATCTTCGTTATGGGTGGATGGTGACTGAGATTCTCTAGTGGGGGTGGGGGGCTGAATGAGTGAGATGCTATTATTGGTGACAATTAATGGTGATGGGTTTTCCTTTTTTCCTGAGATGATGTCTTTAATGGCGAAATGTCGTTTGAGTGTTAATTTTCTGATCCACTGATTAATGTCTACGAATAGTTCGAAGGGGTCAGAGTGGTTGGTAGGACAAAAGGAAAGTCCTTTACTGAGCACGCTAAGTTCAAATGGTTTGGGTTCATATTTTGATAGGTTAAATATGCCTCTGGTTACTTTTGTTGTGTCGGTCAGTGGATTGTAGGGGAGGTCTTTTGGTGTGGAATGAGCGGTTTCAGTTTTCTCTTTTTTGGGGTGTTTGGTTTTTCCCCCTCTGCATCCCCTGAGTCGTTTTTTACTCTTTTGCGGGATGGTGGAATGGGACTGAAAAAATGGGTGATCTTGAGGTTTTGGGGATTGGGAGTGGGCGTATGGGGTACAGGACCTGTTGGGGTGAAAAAAGGACTTAGAAATTGTAAGCTGGAGATTATCTGTCTGGCGGGAGGGGTCTGGTTGTGGTCGTTTAGCGAAGGTGAATTTCTCCCTAAAAAAGGACTTTCGGAGAGTTTGGGAGGTAGGTCTAAAAAAATCTCGGATTGGGTGGTGGAAACTGAATGTGTTGAGATTTCGTTTATATTTAGTACGGATCCCGTAGGGATGGACAATGTATGGGATTTGTTCGGGGAGGTGGGGGACTGGATTGCGCTGGATCTGGAGCATGTTGGTAAGGATCGGTTCCTCGGTGAAGTGGAGCTCGTGTTTGGCAAGACAAGGGACAGGGGGGAAGATGGACTAATGTCCGCCGAGGGGACAGTTGGGTTTCCTCCCTTACTGGTAGGGCAATCCAAATTGGGCCGGCAAGAGGTGTCATATGTCCATTCAGGGCTCTGAATGGACATATGACACCTCTTGCCGGCCCAATTTGGATTGCCCTACCAGTAAGGGAGGAAACCCAACTGTCCCCTCGGCGGACATTAGTCCATCTTCCCCCCTGTCCCTTGTCTTGCCAAACACGAGCTCCACTTCACCGAGGAACCGATCCTTACCAACATGCTCCAGATCCAGCGCAATCCAGTCCCCCACCTCCCCGAACAAATCCCATACATTGTCCATCCCTACGGGATCCGTACTAAATATAAACGAAATCTCAACACATTCAGTTTCCACCACCCAATCCGAGATTTTTTTAGACCTACCTCCCAAACTCTCCGAAAGTCCTTTTTTAGGGAGAAATTCACCTTCGCTAAACGACCACAACCAGACCCCTCCCGCCAGACAGATAATCTCCAGCTTACAATTTCTAAGTCCTTTTTTCACCCCAACAGGTCCTGTACCCCATACGCCCA
Source organism: Bufo gargarizans (assembly GCF_014858855.1). Lineage (NCBI taxonomy): Eukaryota > Metazoa > Chordata > Amphibia > Anura > Bufonidae > Bufo > Bufo gargarizans. The sequence continues at coordinate 747,019,924 of NC_058080.1, read as the reverse complement.
CTCCCAATCCCCAAAACCTCAAGATCACCCATTTTTTCAGTCCCATTCCACCATCCCGCAAAAGAGTAAAAAACGACTCAGGGGATGCAGAGGGGGAAAAACCAAACACCCCAAAAAAGAGAAAACTGAAACCGCTCATTCCACACCAAAAGACCTCCCCTACAATCCACTGACCGACACAACAAAAGTAACCAGAGGCATATTTAACCTATCAAAATATGAACCCAAACCATTTGAACTTAGCGTGCTCAGTAAAGGACTTTCCTTTTGTCCTACCAACCACTCTGACCCCTTCGAACTATTCGTAGACATTAATCAGTGGATCAGAAAATTAACACTCAAACGACATTTCGCCATTAAAGACATCATCTCAGGAAAAAAGGAAAACCCATCACCATTAATTGTCACCAATAATAGCATCTCACTCATTCAGCCCCCCACCCCCACTAGAGAATCTCAGTCACCATCCACCCATAACGAAGATCCAATAAATACCTTCATTCCATCAGGTCTGAAAAATAAATCCTCTTTCTATCCCCTACATAGTAGGGGTCCACATCTAGAGAGCTTTCTCAATATAGTTTTGAATGACCTAAAAAACCCTCAAAGGAACCCAAAAGAACCCCGAACCCTTACCGTTCCAAATAATCTCAGTACCCAAGAAAAAAGAGCATTGACAGAACTCAAAAAAAACAAGGATATTGTAATTAAAAACGCTGATAAAGGGGGGGGAGTCGTAATCATGGATCTTAATTATTACATACAGGAATCAAAAAGAATTTTGTCTGATCGAACCTACTACAAAGTCCTTGTAGACGATCCAACGGCCATTTTCAAGAAAGCACTGTTTGAACATGTAGACTCTGGTTTTAATCAAAATATTTTAAACAAAAAAGAAAAAATATTCCTCACCCATAATCATCCTACCACTGCTCGTTTTTATTTTTTACCAAAAATACACAAAACCCTTACCAATCCACCAGGCAGACCCATCATCTCTGGTATAAATTCCCTTACATCCAACCTTTCAGCGTATGTCGACACTTTCCTACAAAAATACGCACAAAAACTCCCCTCCTACCTAAAAGATTCCACAGACCTCATAAACACCCTCAATAATATAGTTTGGAAAGACCACTACATTTGGGTCACACTGGACGTAGCATCCCTCTACAGCAATATCCGACATGATTTAGGAATACGCGCAACGAAACATTTCCTTGAGATGGATCACGAGATGCCCCCCCCCCAGAAAGAGTTCATTTTAAATTCAATACAATTTATTTTAGAACATAATTTCTTCACTTTTAATGACACCTTTTATATTCAAACAAGGGGTACCGCAATGGGTACAAAATTTGCACCCTCGTATGCTAATCTATTCGTAGGCCTCTTCGAGGAGTCTCTAGGTCTCCAATACCATAAGGATATACACCTCTACCGTCGATATATCGATGATATTATCTTCATCTGGGGTGGCAGCGTCGAAGAACTCACGTCTTTATACTAACGCTAAATCAGAATGATTGGGGCCTCCAATTTACACATGAATTTGACTCAAAAAAATCAACGTTTCTAGACCTACATATTGAAATTATCATGAATAAGATCACCACTAGCACCCATTTCAAAAAAGTGGACTCCAACAGCTACTTAGAATACTCCAGCTGCCACTACACGAAATGGAAAAGAAACATACCGTATGGGCAAATGAAAAGAATCCGGAGAAACTGCTCCAATGAAAAGACCCTCAAAACTCAACTGGGAATCTTAAGGGATCGCTTTTTGGAAAAGGGCTACCCAAAAAGTCTAATTAAAGCATCCACCCAGAGGGTTCTAAAATTAGACCAAAGGGAAGCACTGAAACCACCACCCCCTAAAACGAGTGATCCAAAAGGATACCAATATAACCTCATTACCAGGTATAATAGAGACCACCAGAATATTAGAAAAATAGTGATGAAGCACTGGAACATCTTACTAAAAGACCCCATCCTTAAAAACATTCTACCCCAAATACCGTCCATAACATTTAGAAGGGCACAAACTATCAAAAATATCATCGCCCCATCCTGTCCCAAACTTCAAGCCCCCACGAAAACCATCTTCCCACAGCCAATAAGAAAAGGGTGTTTTAAATGTGGCACGAAAAAATGCAAATGTTGTGCGATGATCACACATGATACTAGGGCCATCGAAACAGGAGGTCCCCAGGGCCCCTGGACAATAAGACAAGACCTGAACTGCGGGACAAGAAATGTCATATATCTCCTCAGATGTCCCTGTGGTTTAAAATATGTCGGTAGAACTACCCAAACCCTTAGGGAAAGAATGTGCGAACATAGATCTAACATTAAACGAAAAGTCCCGACACACAGCGTATCACGGCACTTCTCTGAACGACATGAGGGTTCCATAACCGGTCTCACAGTTACTCCTCTAGAAAATATCGCCTCATCATATCAACAATTATGCCGAAAGGAAATGTATTGGATTTTTACACTAAATACTCTATCCCCTTTCGGCCTAAATGAAAGCTTAGAATACTCTAATTACTAAAGAAGTACCGTCGCCATACTTTATATTTTGCAACAAAGCATTTGCCCTTCAGGGGACAATTCTTTCTATTAATTTTTTCCATTTCCTCTAATTTTATTATATATTTTTACCCCATTTTTTACTCTATTTTCTCGACTATACATATATATTTGGAGATTTTATATATATTTATTTATTTATATATATTATTTGAACCACAGTATATCTATTATATGTATTTTTTAGTAATACATTTTACTTCATTTGATGCTATATTATTCTTATTTATTATGCATACTATCATTTTCCATGTTACTAATCATCATCAATAGATATCATATGGTACTCTGATTAATGCTGTCAAATATTAATATTACCAACATCAATCTCTTTTTATCATCTTGTTAACAACATTAAAAACACTTTCCCATTACTCTAACAGAATAATGTATAGAAACTTACACATCCGATTCTGTTATCAACATAAATGTAACCCCGGTCATGTGATTAGGTAGCTGGTCATGTGATCTCCTTTTCCCTTCACTTTAGTAATAAACTTATTTACATATCTTTTCCAAAACATCCACTTCTCACATTTGTGTAAACCTAACATCGAGGCTATTCCCCCCCCCCCCCCCTCCTTTTTCTCCGCTTCCTTCGGTTCTTAAAAGAGTTACTCCCGTCTTGAGAGGCACTTCCGGTTTCGGGTGCGCTCCACGGTGGAACGCACCGGAAGTACAGGATGCGTTCCACCGTGAGCATAATAGAGAAAAGGACACGATCCTTCCTAAAACAAACCTGGAACAGCCAGTATGTGCCCCCCATCGGCCCTACAGGACCTTACCATGTCAAAATACTGTGATGTCTCTCCAGGATTTATCGGTAGTTTAGCCGACATTCTGGAGGACGAATATGACGTCACTTCCGGTGCGTTCCACCTTGGAGCGCATACAGTACCGGAAGTGACGTAATGGGAAGCCGTTTTTTGGCGGTTTTTCTGTGTTTTATTTGTTATTTAAACGCCATTACATTGTGTTACTATTTTATATGCTCCTGATGAAGGGGACCCACTAAGAGGCCCCGAAACGCTTTGAGCTGCTCCTTCCCCCACCCTGGCTTTGGAATAAAAGAATATAAAGAATGAACAAAACTCCTGAGTGATCATTGTTCATCCGTGAAGACTCTACTGGCGATCCAGGCGCAGGAGGTGTGATGTGGGTGTCTTGTGCTTTATCCCACATTACCCTCCTGGGTGAAGTGAGTCACTAAAATTTTGATTTTATATCTTGATTTTATATCTAGATTTTATATTTTGCCAAAGGTTTTATATTTCTATTTTACCCAAATAATACATTTGCTATTTGCACACCATATACGAGTTGACCGTGAGAATCTTAAACAAATAAATTGGTGAGTGTGAAAGTACTGTCACCCTACTTATGTGCATCTAACACCTTTTGGGTATATACCATCACAACCCTAGATACTAGGGATCTTGGCGCCTCTTTGTGGTCTTTTCTAGCGTTTTTTACGCAACCCCACTGTTTTCGTTCTAATCACCCACCCTGAGGGCATCAGGGAGGGTCGAGACCATTGGCAGCCTGCCCTCCTTTGTTCTACTAATAAAAATAAAAATAAAAATAAAAATTTACTATATACATATACTTGTTCTCCAAAAATTCTGGTACAAACGAACTATACGTACTATTTGACCTACCTTTGGCGCCCTGCGAAGTTATCCCTGGACCATCATTTTGAAAGGCCCAGTGACTAACCCTCTTTTTTTCTCTTCCCTGTCTCTGACTTTTTGGACTGAGCCCAGACAGATACAGTGGCACAGGTCACTCCTGTACTCCATCAAGCCTTTTTAATAAAGTTTGGATTCAAAATGCTGTTCTTTTCAAGTGTGGACAGGAGATGTGAAAACTGAACCTGCAGAGAGATGAGCGCGGTCTCTGACAGACCCTAAAGACTGGCGATATACTAATATTTTTGTTACACTGCTTGGAGCGAACGCAAAGTGGGGGACTTTAGGTTATGTAATATCTGAAGTCTCAATAACAATTAGAGGTTGAACTTGAACTTGTTTATAATTGTTTTCTTGAATCAAATCTGCCTGTGGTGAAGACTAAACTGACACCTGTATGTGTGTGGGGACATTAAAACATCAATAGAATATATTTACCCTCCTGGCGGGGGGTGGTCACCACCTCGCCTTCTTCCTCCTCCTCATCCTCCTGGACATTATCTGCCTCCGGTGGGCTACGGGCCTGATGCCCTGATGGTCCTGCCTGCTCCTCCTCCTGCTCATCCTCCTCAATCTCCTCTTCCACCACCACCACCTTTTTCTTATTGGAGCGCTTAGGGCGCACTTTTGGAAGAGTAGCCCCTGTAATAAACAAATGTTACAAAAATTCCAAGATAAACAAGAAAAGCAAAAAAAAAGGTAACGGTACACAAATTAATCTTTGGTGGGATCTGGATGGGATAATGGGTTGCATCAAAAGGGGCATATGGTTGCATCAAAAGGGCCTATGTTTGATTTCACATGATTTGGTGTTCGATGAAACTATGAATGAAGTCTTTCAGATGATTTACAGTTGAGTATGTTAATAGCTAGGATGAGGTAGCGGGGGGTATTGGTTCGGAAGGTACTGTTGCAGGGTTATTCCAATTAGGTGGACCAAGTCAACTGTTTTGACATTGGATAAGGGTTTACATCATATATCTGTATCTCGCTGTGAGTGTATGTATATATTGTAAATATCAGCTACGTGTCCCACCATGTACTAAATCCGTGCTGGAGAACTTTTAGGCAGAAGAGAAACCAAACTAAATTATTTATTGCAAATTTCCAACGTTCCCATTGTACCTGAACACCAGTATAGTCCGTCCTCCACACAATTATCATTTCGCTGTAACAGCTGCCTACATTCAATATGCTGACTGTGCTGTTAATAATGGCCTGCGAAGCTGTATGGTAGGAAATGTCTAAAGCCGATTAGTACGCCTTAGACCTTTTCAAGGGTATGTGGCCCACAGAGAGGGCTCTGAGTGCCGCCTCTAGCACCCGTCCCATCGGTTCGACACCACTGAACTAAGTTATCAGTTGTAAAGGGATAGAAATACTTATTTGCATAACTGAACACATAAATAACAATAGGTGGGTGATAGAAAATTAATGTAAGCATTGTTCTGTCCCCAGATTCAGTTCCAGTTGTTTCTGTCTCTTTATCAGTTGACATCGCATTTTTAACTGTTGTAATTCGTTTGCATTACATTGTGTCGTAACAGCACCATCTATTGATGAGTTTAGGTATTTCACCCAGCCTGTTTTTCTCTATGCATTATGGGAGTCCCAGTGCATTGTGGGTAGTTCCTGGTTCTTGCTAGTCTTGTGCTGGTACAGCAAGCAGCCACCATCTTATGTCTCACCAATCATGCTCTCTCACTGGTTTTCCTGCCACATCTTCTGTTATTCAGCCTGTTTTTGAGCATAGTCGGTAAGAGCACTATCTATGTGTCATATCCTGCATTGTATTATGTTTCTTGTATTGATAGCTCATTACTATCATTGTATTATATTATATACTGAATGTATAGCAGGTTAATCTGTGTTTCATGCCATATACCATGGTATTTATGTTCTAAAATACTACTGTTTTATTCTGTAGTTTCACCCTTTCCTGTCAGTCTACGAGCAATAAAGAGAACCTTAAAGCGGAACAGTCTCTTTTCTCTCAGAGGACAAAAAGGTTTAGCTACATGTCAGATTACACACCGTGCTAACGTGTATGAGGACAGTATAGTGAAACAACTGCTGAGAACAAGCTCAGGGAATAACTGCCAAAGACAGCAGTGAAATGACTGCTGAGAACAATCTCTGAAGATCAGACTGACGGAGCCGCCATTATCCACGTGGAGCCTGCATACGGATATCGCAACAGTCTTCTAACAGTCGCACCGAATATCTGACTATACGGAGCCCGCCATTATCCACGCAGAGCCTACTTACGGATATCGCAGCAGTCTCCTAACAGTCGCAACATGTCTATTAGTCGAGCATCTTCCATTAAGACAAGGTCTCAGATAAGTGGCTCTAATAGGACATCGATCAGAGAAGCTGCCGCCATTGCCCGCGCCAAAGCAGAAGCAGCAAAGGCAAAAGCCAGCTTCATAGAACAAGAGGTGCAGATAAAGCTAGAGAAAGCGCAACTTGAAGCTTCTCTAGAAAAACTGGCCGCAGATAAAGAGACAGCAGCTGCCATAGCGGAAGCAGAGTATCTAGAAGCCACGGAACTTCAGGAAACCAAGAGTCATCGCAGCAATGTCCATCCAGAAGTTGAATACCAAGATCCAGAACAGCGTACCTTACAATATGTCTATCAACATTCCAAGTCGGACGACGACCCAGATCCACAGCTTAATACAAAGCGGTTTGTTGACAAGCCAAGCCTACCTGCTTATTTGGATCATCAGAAAGTCGACTATCGGTCTCCTTGCAGCAGACTAGAGAATACACATCAGAGTGAAACTGCCTACAACAACTTCTCTCCAGAACAGAGAATCAGAAATCCGCCCCTGCTAAGAGAGATGCCCTTTGCTTCAGAACGGTATTACACAGACAGGATTAAGCCAGAGACTTCCAACAGGTATGGCCATGCACCACACATTCACTCTGACAACACACCACCAGCCGGTTCCAGCGCCAATCAAGCCACAATGGACTTTGCCAGGTTCCTTGCTCGACGTGAGCTGGTCAACAAGGGACTTGTAAAGTTCAGCGACCGTGCTGAGAACTATAGAGCTTGGCGAGCTTCCTTCCAAAATGCCATCAGAGACTTAGGTCTGTCTTGTAGTGAAGAACTGGATCTCCTGGTAAAATGGCTGGGAAGTGAGTCCGCCGAACACGCTAGAAGGATTAGAGACATCAATGTAAATTATCCAGACATTGGTCTAAAAAGGGTCTGGGAGAGACTTAATGAGGTTTATGGCGCAGCAGAGGTCATAGAAAGCGCCTTATTTAAGAGAATTGAGGACTTTCCTAAAATAGTGAACAAAGGCTATTCAAAGCTTAGAGAGTTAAGTGACTTATTAATGGAACTGAGTGTAGCAAAGGCAGAAGGGGATCTGGTGGGATTGACATTTCTTGACACTGCTAGAGGTGTGAATCCCATAGTTCAGAAGCTTCCATACAACTTGCAAGAGAAGTGGGTCATGTATGGTTCTCGGTATAAACAGACTTACAATGTACCATTTCCTCCATTTAATGTGTTTGTAGATTTTGTCTCTGAACAAGCAAAAATCAGAAATGATCCTAGCTTTGATTTCATGATGTCATGTGCCACCACCTCACTCAGTAAACCTCGTAGGGCAACGGTGGAGGTCCACAAAACTAACGTTTCTTCCACAGGTGCAGTCCATAAAGAGTTCAGCTCCTATCAAGGAGGAGACAAACCCAAGGACCCGACCAGACAGTGTCCCTTACACAGGAAGCCTCATTCTCTACTTAAGTGCAGAACCTTCAGAGAAAAGTCAGTGGAAGACCGCAAGACCTTCCTCAAGGAGAACAACATCTGTTTTAAATGCTGCTCGTCAACTTCGCACTTCGCCAGGGACTGTGAGGTTAGTGCAAAGTGTGCCGAATGTGACAGCTCAAACCATAACACAGCTCTACACCCTGGGCCACCATCGTGGGCTTCATCCAAAACCCAAGAGCAAAGCGGGGAGCTGAAGGACACAAATACTGACACTTTGGCAGTTACTTCTAAATGTACAGAGGTTTGCAGAGACCTCAGAGGAGGCAGATCCTGCTCTAAAATCTCCCTAGTGAAGGTTTACCCAGCAGACGACCGAAGCAAAGCCATCAAAGTGTATGCAATTCTAGACGATCAAAGCAACAGGTCGTTAGCGAAGTCTGCCTTCTTTGATAGCTTCGACATCAAAGGACCCGGTGCCCCCTACTCTCTAAGAACTTGTGCTGGTACTGTGGAAACAGCCGGAAGAAGGGCAAGCGGCTACATAGTTGAGTCCAGCGATGGTCAAGTGCGTCTGCCTTTACCAACTATACTGGAATGTAACCAGATTCCTGACAACAGGTCCGAGATACCCACGCCAGAAGTAGCAGCGCATCAGCCTCACCTGAAGCGTATAGGACACCTGATCCCGAACCTTGATCCTGAGGCTCAGATAGTATTACTCCTCGGGAGGGATATCCTACAGGTCCACAAGGTTAGACAGCAGATTAATGGACCTCACAACGCTCCATACGCCCAGAGACTTGACCTAGGATGGGTCATTGTAGGAGAAGTCTGTTTGGGAGGTGTACACAAACCAACAACTGTCTACAGCATGCTTACCAGTACACTTGAGAATGGACGCCCATCTCTTCTCCAACCATGCGAAAATCACTTCTTCATCAAGGAACTGCCTCAAAGCACTTCATCACCAGGTACCTTTGCAGGTCCCACCTACGATGACTTCGTCTGGGATGCCAATCAAGACCACCTGGGATCCACAGTCTTCCGCAAGACTAAAGAAGACAATCGTATAGCGATGTCATTCGAAGATAGACTGTTCCTAGATATAATGGAGCAGGGAATGGTGCAGGACGAAACAAGAAGCTGGGTTGCACCTCTACCCTTTAAACCTCAAAGACAACGCTTACCCAACAATAGAGAGCAAGTTTTCAAGCGATTTGTCTCTCTCAGGCACAACCTAAGAAGCAAACCTGAGATGAGAGATCACTTCTTTACCTTCATGGAAAAGATATTCCGGAATGGTCATGCAGAGCTAGCACCTGTACTTCGAGACTCGGAAGAGCGCTGGTACCTGCCCATGTTTGAACTAGTAGACCCCCATGCTGATGTTGAGATACGTCCTCAGGTATCTGTGTTACATACGGAGACTCTGGACCACCACCTGAAATCCCACAGATTCAGTAGGTTCTCTACTTGGAGATCTCTTGTCCGTGCCATCACTTGCCTGACCCACATTGCTCGGTCGTACAAAGCAACCTCATCGGCAGATAAAGATATCTGTAGAGGTTGGCATCATTGTAAACATGTCTACACAGCTCTCGATCTAGAGCGGTCAAAAAATGTAATTATCCAGGCTGTACAGCATGAAACCTATGCTACGGAAATCGACTGTGTCGTCAGCCAAAGACCCGTGCCTAAAGGTAGTGTTTTAAGGAAACTAGACCCAGTGATCGATGAAGATGGGCTCTTAAGGGTAGGTGGACGCCTTATGGAAGCCGATGTAGGCCTAGCAGAGAAACATCCTGTGATAGTTCCTGGACAGCATCATATAGCTACTCTGCTCGTGCAACATTACCACGAACAGACAAAGCACCAAGGTCGTCTGTTTACTGAAGGAGCTCTAAGAGCAGCTGGAATGTGGATAGTTGGAGCTAAAAGATGTGTATGCAGATTCATATTTAAATGTGTTACCTGTCGGAAACTCCGTGGTATGTCACAGGCACCGAAGATGGCAAACCTCCCGTATGACCGACTAAGTATGGATCCACCCTTCACCAATGTTGGCCTAGACGTGTTTGGACCTTGGCCTGTGGTTGTCCGACAAACCAGGGGAGGCCGTGCGCACGGGAAACGTTGGGCGATTATGTTCACCTGTCTGTCCATCAGAGCTGTCCATATTGAAGTAATTGAATCTATGGATACTTCCTGTTTCATTAATGCTTTCCGACGTTTCATTGCCATTAGAGGACCTGTCAAACACATTCGTTCTGACCGAGGCACAAACTTTGTCGGAGCAGCAAGAGAACTACAACTCTCTTCCAACTTGGATGTTAACAACATAGAAAGATACCTCAGTGAACGAGGATGTACTTGGACCTTCAACCCACCACACTCTTCTCACATGGGAGGTGCTTGGGAGAGGATGATAGGCATCGCACGGAGAATCCTCGACTCAATCTTCTTACAAGAAGGATCTTCAAAGCTGACTCATGAAAGCCTGACTACCTTCATGGCAGAAGTATCGGCTATCATAAATGCCAGACCGCTAACCCCGATTTCTAGCGATCCTGATGACCCAACAGTTCTCACACCCGCCACACTGCTTACCCAAAAGACTGAACAAATTTGTGCTCCACCTGGAGAATTCAATTCCAAAGATCTTTACAAAAATCGATGGAGACAAGTACAGAGTCTCTCAAACTCGTTCTGGGACAAGTGGAAAAAGCAATACATTCCCACTCTGCAACCGAGGAGAAAGTGGCAAACCAACAAGCCTAACCTCCAGACTGGCGATGTAGTCCTAATGAAAGACTGCCAGTCACGGAGAAACGAGTGGCCGTTAGGACTTGTGACTAAGACATTCCCAAGTAAGGACGGAATTATACGCAAAGTAGAATTGAAAATACGGAGACAGGGAGAGACCAAATTGTTCCTCAGACCAGTAGGAGAACTCGTTCTACTGTTTGCACCAAAAGAATACAATAGTGACGTCGGTTGACGTCAAGCGGGGAGTGTTCTGTCCCCAGATTCAGTTCCAGTTGTTTCTGTCTCTTTATCAGTTGACATGGCATTTTAACTGTTGTAATTCATTTGCATTACATTGTGTCGTAACAGCACCATCTATTGATGAGTTTAGGTATTTCACCCAGCCTGTTTTTCTCTATGCATTATGGGAGTCCCAGTGCATTGTGGGTAGTTCCTGGTTCTTGCTAGTCTTGTGCTGGTACAGCAAGCAGCCACCATCTTATGTCTCAGCAATCATGCTCTCTCACTGGTTTTCCTGTCACATCATCTGTTATTCAGCCTGTTTTTGAGCATAGTCGGTAAGAGCACTATCTATGTGTCATTTACTGCATTGTATTATGTTTCTTGTATTGATAGCTCATTACTATCATTGTATTATATCATATACTGAATGTATAGCAGGTTAATCTGTGTTTCATGCCATATACCATGGTATTTATGTTCTAAAATACTACTGTTTTATTCTGTAGTTTCACCTTTTCCTGTCAGTCTACGAGCAATAAAGAGAACCTTAAAGCGGAACAGTCTCTTTTCTCTCAGAGGACAAAAAGGTTTAGCTACATGTCAGATTACACACCGTGCTAACGTGTATGAGGACAGTATAAGCATCGTACCTGGACAATTTTTGTCTCTGACCTCTTTGACGAGATCCATCCTGTGGCGCTTTAGGTCGGACCATTTTTTTAGATAAGCATCTTTGGAATGCCTCTTTCCATTTTTGTTCCATAATGTTTGGCCAATTCTCCTCAGAATTGCCTGTTTCTCTCCCCGACAATTTCTGTCATCATACCCCTTCTCCAACATAGTCTGCAATATAACAATTGAAGGATGTAATCCCAAAGTTGTAAAATACAATTATTAGTAATTATAGTCATCTCAACCATAAAAAAATATAATTTAATATGAAAATGGTAAACGAGTACATATTTATATAGTTCCCTAAGGAACTATATGAAAGTAAAGTAATAATAAAAACATTTTTATTCAAAGCAAATATAAGAATTAAACTCCACAGTGGACGCCACTTTAACAGTGACTTTCAACAATGGCCTCCCATGTAACAGTGACCTTGACAGAGTCCGCCCTTTTAATAGTGACTTTGACAAAGACCCCCCCTTTAACAGTGACTATAACAGTGCCCTCCCCTTTAAGAGTGACTTGGAACAGTGGCCGCACATATAACAGTGACTAGAACAGTGGCCGCCCCTTTAAGAGTGACTTGGAACAGTGGCCGCATCTATAACAGTGACTAGAACAGGGGCCGCCCCTTTAAGAGTGACTTGGAACAGTGGCCGCACCTATAACAGTGACTACAACAGTGACCGCCCCTTTAAGAGTGACTTGGAACAGTGGCCGCACCTATAACAGTGACAACAACAGTGACCGCCCCTTTAAGAGTGACTTGGAACAGTGGCCGCACCTTAGACTTGGACAACAGCACAGTGACCGCCCCTTTAAGAGTGTCTTGGAACAGTGGCTGCACCTTAGACTTGGACAACAGCACAGTGACCGCCCCTTTTAAGAGTGACTTGGAACAGTGGCCGCACCTATAACAGTGACTACAACAGTGACCGCCCCTTTAAGGTTGACTTGGAACAGTGGCCGCACCTATAACAGTGACTACAACAGTGACCGCCCCTTTAAGGTTGACTTGGAACAGTGGCCGCATCTATAACAGTGACTAGAACAGTGACCGCCCCTTTAAGAGTGACTTGGAACAGTGGCCGCACCTTGGACTTGGACAACAGCACAGTAACCGCCCCTTTAAGAGTGACTTGGAACAGTGGCCCTTTAAGTTAAAAATCGCAATACGTGATTATTTAAATCGCATATTAATCGCGATAACTAGAATAATTACGAATATTCGATTTCGACGAATATTCTATCGAATATTCGCGAATTTCGTCGAAATCGAATATGGCACCTGCCGCTCATCACTAGTCTCCGCCCTGTACCCTAAATTGGAGATGGATGTGTTGGAAGCCCAGGAGGGGGCTCCTGATTCTTGTCCCCCAGGGAGGTTGTTTGTTCCTGATGGACTGCGATACAAGGTATTCAAGGAACATCATGATACTGTCCTTGCTGGACATCCTGGTGGTAAGTCCACCTTTGATCTTGTGTCCCGGAAGTTCTGGTGGCCCGGGTTACATAAAAGCATTGAGGATTACATGGCAGCTTGTGAAACCTGTGCACGGTCAAAGGTTTAACAAGCTGCCGCGTTGAGGATTACGTGGCAGCTTGTGAAACCTGTGCACGGTCAAAGGTTGCTCATACTCGACCTGCTGGTTTACTTCTTCCTTTGTCCATTCCGTCTCGGCCTTGGACGCACTTGTCTATGGACTTTATTACGGATCTGCCGAGTTCCTCCGGGAAAACAGTAATTTTGGTGGTTGTTGACAATTTTAGTAAAATGGCTCACTTTATATTGTTAGCTAGTCTGCCCAGTGCCAAGACTCTTGCCAGATTTGTGTTGCTAATATGAAATTATCGTGAAATTGCATGCCATTCCTTCGGATGTGGTCTCTGACTAGGGGCACGCAGTTTGTCTCCAGGTTTTGGAGGGCGTTCTGCTCTTGGCTTGGTATTCAACTTTCGTTCTCTTCGGCTTTTTATCCGCAGTCGAATGGGCAGACAGAGCGTAATAATCAAAACCCGGAGACCTACTTGAGGTGCTTTGTGGCTGAGAATCAGGAGGACTGGTCCTCATTCTTGTCCCTAGCAGAGTTTGCTTTGAATAACCGTAGGCAGGAGTCCATGGGTAAGTCGCCATTTTTTGGCGCATACGGTTTTCATCCTCAGTTTGGTACCTTTTCTGGGACTAGTTCCTCTGGGATGCCAGAGGAGGAGAGATTTTCTTCTGCCTTGTCTTCTATCTGGCGAAGGATTCAAGTGAATTTGGAGAAGATGGGTGAGAGGTATAATCGAATGGCTGACAAGAGACGTGTGACTGGCCCGGACCTGTGTGTGGGTGATCTGGTGTGGTTGTCCACTAAAAATATTAAACTGAGAGTGCCATCTTGAAAACTGGGTCCAAGATATATTGGACCGTCGTCAATCCAGTAGCGTTTCGGCTGGATCTTCCGCAGAGTTGGAGGATCCATGATGTGTTCCACAGGTCTTTACTGAAAAAATATGTGAAACCGGTGGAACCATCGCCATTGCCTCCTCCTCCTGTGCTGGTTGATGGAAATTTAGAGTTCGAGATCTACAGGGTTCTTGACTCGAGTTCTTCGGGGTTCCCTTCAGTACCTGGTACACTGGAGGGGATATGGCCCCGAGGAAAGGATGTGGGTTACGGCGCTGGATGTCAGTGCCAGCCGACTGGTGAGGGCTTTTCACAGATCCCACCCGGATAAGGTTGGTCCGGGGTGTCCGGAGGTCACCCGTAGAAGGGGGGGTACTGTCATGCCCTGCTCGGGCTACGTGCGGAAGTCTGCCAGATTAGCAGCACGTGTCTAGTCTTTTGTTTTGGGGTCAAGCTAGATCCGCCTCCCTTCAGGTGCACTGGGTGGGGTCGTTGGTTTAAATTACACCCACTCCCTGTGTTCCGTGCGGGTTATAGCTTCTGTCTGTCTCTGTGAAAGCAATGAAGGAAGGATTGGCTGTTCCTGCTCAGAAAAGGTAAGTAGCTTTTTTTGTTATCTGGTGGTTTGCTGGTTAGAGAGACGCCTGTCCCCTCCAGGTTCCGAGGGAGCAGGCTGCCTCTATTCCCCTTTCACCATCTTAGAGATTTTAGGGTATTTTCAGCCCAGGCACGAGGACACGTTATTCTCACCTTAACCACCTCAGCTCCCCTAGCTTAAACACCCTTAATGACCAGACCACTTTTTACAATTTTGCACTACACCACTTTCACGGTTTATTGCTTGGTCATGCAACTAACCACCCAAATGAATTTTACCTCCTTTTCTTCTCACTAATAGAGCTTTCATTTGGTGGTATTTCATTGCTACTGACATTTTAACTTTTTTTGTTATTAATCGAAATTTACCGAAATTTTTGCAAAAAAATGTCATTTTTCACTTTCAGTTGTAAAATCTTTCCAAAAAAAACTAAATTTCTATATCATTTTTTGTCTAAATTTATTGTTCTACATGTCTTTGATAAAAAAAAATGTTTGGGTAAAAAAATAATGGTTTGGGTAAAAGTTATAGCAGTTTACAAACTATGATACAAAAATGTGAATTTCCGCTTTTTGAAGCAGCTCTGACTTTCTGAGCACCTGTCATGTTTCCTGAGGTTCTACAATGCCCAGACAGTAGAAAAACCCCACAAATGACCCCATTTCGGAAAGTAGACACCCTAAGGTATTCGCTGATGGGCATAGTGAGTTCATAGAACTTTTTATTTTTTGTCACAAGTTAGCGGAAAATGATGATTTTAATTTTTTTTTCCTTACAAAGTCTCATATTCCACTAACTTGTGACAAAAAATAAAAATTTCCATGAACTCACTATGCCCGTCACAAAATACCTTGGGGTGTCTTCTTTCCAAAATGGGGTCACTTGTGGGGTAGTTATACTGCGCTGGCATTTTAGGGGCCCATATGCGTGAGAAGTAGTTTGAAATCAAACTGTGTAAAAAATGCCCTGTGAAATCCTAAAGGTGCTCTTTAGAATTTGGGCCCCTTTGCGCACCTAGGCTGCAAAAAAGTGTCACACATGTGGTATCGCCGTACTCAGGAGAAGTCGGGCAATGTGTTTTGGGGTGTCTTTTTACACATGCCCATGCTGGGTGAGATAAATATCTCTGTCAAATGACAACTTTGTATAAAAAAATGGGAAAAGTTGTCTTTTAGAGAGATATTTCTCTCACCCAGCATGGGTATATGTAAAAAGACACCCCAAAACACATTGCCTAACTTCTCCTGAGTACGGCGATACCACATGTGTGACACTTTTTTGTAGCCTAGATGCGCAAAGGGGCCCAAATTCCTTTTTAGGAGGGCATTTTTAGACATTTGGATCCCAGACTTCTTCTCACGCTTTAGGGCCCCTAAAATGCCAGGGCAGTATAAATACCCCACATGTGACCCCATTTTGGAAAGCAGACACCCCAAGGTATTCAATGAGGGGCATGGTGAGTTCATAGAAGATTTTTTTTTTTTGGCACATATTAGCGGAAATTGATTTATTTATTTATTTACTTTTCTCAAAGTCTCCCTTTCCGCTAACTTGGGACAAAAAGTTCAATCTTTTATGGACTCAATATGCCCCTCACGGAATACCTTGGGGTGTCTTCTTTCTGAAATGGGGTCACATGTGGGGTATTTATACTGCCCTGGCATTTTAGGGGCCCTAAAGCGTGAGAAGAAGTCTGGAATATAAATGTCTAAAAAAATTTACGCTTTTGGATTCCATGTGAGATTTTATTTTTTGTCACAAGTTAGTGGAATATGAGACTTTGTAAGAAAAAACAAAAAAAATAATAATCAATTTCCGCTAACTTGTGCCCAAAAAATGTCTGAATGGAGCCTTACGGGGGGTGATCAATGACAGGGGGGTGATCAGGGAGTCTATATTGGGTGATCACCACCCTGTCATTGATCACCCCCCTGTAAGGCTCCAGTCAGACGTCCGTATGTGTTTTGCGGATCCGCGGTGTCCGTGTTTTGCGGATCCATGGATCCGCAAAACACATACGGACGTCTGAATAGAGCCTTACAGGGGGGTGATCAATGACAGGGGGGTGATCACCCCATATAGACTCCCTGATCACCCCCCTGTCATTGATCACCCCCCTGGTCCGTATGTGTTTTGCGGATCCGATCCATGGATCCGCAAAACACATACGGACGTCTGAATGGAGCCTTACAGGGGGGTGATCAATGACAGGGGGGTGATCAGGGAGTCTATATGGGGTGATCACCCCCCTGTCATTGATCACCCCCTGTAAGGCTCCATTCAGACGTCCGTATGTCTTTTGAGGATCCGCGTATCCATGGATCGGATCCGCAAAACACATACGGACGTCTGAATGGAGCCTTACAGGGAGGTGATCAATGACAGGGGGGTGATCAGGGAGTCTATATGGGGTGATTACCCCCCTGTCATTGATCACCCCCTGTAAGGCTCCATTCAGACGTCCGTATGTCTTTTGCGGATCCGTGGATCCGCAAAACACGGACACCGCGGATCCGCAAAACACATACGGACATCTGAATGGAGCCTTCCAGGGGGGTAATCAATGACAGGGGGTGATCAATGACGGGGGGTGATCAGGGAGTCTATATGGGGTGATCAGGGGGTTAATAAGGGGTTAATAAGTGACAGGGGGGGTGTAGTGTGGTGCTTGGTGCTACTTACAGAGCTGCCTGTGTCCTCTGGTGGTCGATCCAAGCAAAAGGGACCACCAGAGGACCAGGTAGCAGGTATATTAGACGCTGTTATCAAAACAGCATCTAATATACCTTTTAGGGGTTAAAAAAAAATCGCATCTACAGCCTGCCAGCGAACGATCGCCGCTGGCAGGCTGTAGATCGGCTCGCTTACCTGCACTTCCTGTGAACGCGCGCGCCTGTGTGCGCGCGTTGACAGGAAATCTCACGTCTCGCGAGATGACGCGCCGGCGCGTCCAGGAGGAATAACAGGGCCGCCGCAAGGACGCAATTCTGCGTGCGGTGGTCCTGAGGACGTTAAGGGTCTGAACGTTGGCATAGCAGTATAGGGAGAGCTGGTAGGGATTTGCCAGGAGGTGACTGTTATCCTCAGCTTCTCACCTAGAAACTTGTTTCTTTACTTTTCTGTGTATCTGATATCCTGTCCGCCGTGACCGCGGCACATTGGTTGGACTGCCATGAAAATCTATTGAAAGTGCGAGATACGGATGCCTGAGAAGAAGATCTTTGGGAACTTACTCTCTTAATGTATTGTGTGGTCGCTTTCTTTGTTTCCCTGTATTTTTTTAGGAATGCAAAGTGAAGAGGGACATTTCATCTGTTGCTGCTTCCACTGATGGGACTTTACGAATATAGATAATTATGTTGGTTCCTCTGTAACAGGAGCGTGAGTAGTGCACTACAAGTGCAACTCAAGAAGAGTTTCTAATTCATATCTTGCTCTTAAGAGCAGTTATATATTGCAAAGTTATATATGCTGTTTCAAAAGGTGGGCATTCGAGTTAAGGGCACTTTCACACTAGCGTTTTTCTTTTCCGGCATAGAGTTCTGTCACAGGGGCTATATATCCTGGAAAAGAACTGATCAGGCATATCCCCATGCATTCTGAATGGAGAGTAATCCGCTCAGGATGCATCAGGATGTCTTCAGTTCAGTTGTTTTGACTGATCAGGCAAAAGATAAAACCGTAGCATGCTGATCAGGGAGTCTATATATATAAAACTGAAGACTTGCCTGAATGCCGGATCTGGAATTTTTGCCCATAGGAATGCCAGATCCGTCCTTCCGGCCTGCGCATGCGCAGATCGGTAAAAATGTGAAAAGAAATACAAGACAGATCCGTCTGTCCGCATGACAAGCGGAGAGACGTATCCATTCTTGCAATGCATTTGTGAGACGGAACCGCATCCGGATCCTTCTCACAAATGCTTTCAGTTACATCCAAATCGGCGGATCCGGCGAGCAGTTCAGACGACGGACCTGCCCGCTGGATCACACTGCCACAAGTGTGAAAGTAGCCTAAGGGTACTTTCACACTTGCAGCAGGACGGATCCGGCAGGCTGTTCGCCCTGTCGGATCCGTCCTGCGGCTATTTCGCCGTGCCGCTGCTCCGTCCCCATTGACTATAATGGGGACGGGGCAGAGCTCCGGCGCAGCACGGAGAAAGCCCGCCGGACTAAAATTACTGCATGTCAGGCTTTTTAGTCCGGCGGCTTTCTCCGTGCACCGCCAGGTCGATTTCAGACCATTCCATACTGGAAGTGGAGCTGGACATTGGGGGGGCTAGAATAGGGCTGAAAATATGGAAATGCAATGCAGTTTGGTTGCAAATTCTGGGGGACCTGACAAATATGACTGTATCCCTTAAAGAATATTTAACTTTTAATACAGGCACGTCGTCTCCTCATAGGGTATGGGATGCTATGAAAGCATATCTGAGAGGGCTATCGATTAAGTCCATTAGTGCACATAAATATAGATCTAAAGCAGAGGATGTCAGGATGCACAGGGAGGTTGAGGAGGCGGAAAGGGCGTTTGGGGTAACGCCTACCCAAGATACCAGAAAGGCATTAAAAGAGGCGCAGGAACAATCTTCTGAATGTCACAGACAGAAAACATACCTTTTCTAAACAACGCACATAGAAGGAGAAAGTGAAGGACACTTTCGGTTATTTCCAGGGCTCAGCAAGGTTCTTCATGCATTGTGGAATTGTTGGATTCTCGGGGGAGGTTGTGTACAATTACAGAAGACAGCCTCCTCTTTATATGCCTACAAGACTGCCAATTCTGAGGAGGAGATATTTATATTTAACATTGCACCCCCACATGGAATTTTTTTCCATCTCCCCAATACATCATATGCAATATTAAATGGTGGAATTAGAAAAATGCAACTTGTCCCACAAAAAACAAGCGCTCATACGGCTATGAAAACGTAGAAATACAAAAGTCCTGGAAAGGTAGGGAGCAAAAAACGAAAATGCAAAAAACCCTCTGGGGCTGAAAGGGTTAACTGTAAGGTTTAAAATATAAGTCATGAACAGAATATATGTCTTCCTAAACAGGATTTATTAGATGTTTTATAGAAGCCGTTATGTGACATCTATTAAGCTTTTATATCCAAATATACAACCTGAAATGAAAACAATGTCTATGACCCAGTGATATATTGTTTCCTTATATTGTGGCCATATGGCTTCTCTCTTGTGTGACTTTACTAATGACCCCTAATTATGGCTTTAGTAGCAAAAACATTTTTCTTATTCTGAATGCAGCTTCTCTCCTGTGTGAATCCTCTTATGTTTTTGAAGACTTGATTTCTGTGTAAAACATTTCCCACATTCTGAACATGAATACGGCTTTTCCCCAGTGTGAATTCTCTCATGTGTAACAAGACTGGATTTATGTGTAAAACATTTCCCACATTCTGAACATGAATATGGCTTCTCTCCTGTGTGACATTTTTCATGTATAAAAAGTTCTGATTTCTGTGTAAAACATTTCCCACATTCTGAACATGAATATGGCTTTTCCCCAGTGTGAATTCTCTCATGTGTAACAAGACTGGATTTCTGTGTAAAACATTTCCCACATTCTGAACATGAATATGGCTTCTCTCCTGTGTGACATTTTTCATGTATAAAAAGATCTGATTTCTGTATAAAACATTTCCCACATTCTGAACATGAATATGACTTCTCTCCTGTGTGATTTCTCTCATGTGTAACAAGCCCTGATTTATCTATAAAACATTTGGCACATTCTGAACATGAATATGGCTTTTCCCCAGTGTGACTTCTCTCATGCAAAACAAGATATGATTTCCGTGTAAAACGTTTCCCACATTCTGAACATGAATACGGCTTCACTCCTGTGTGGCATCTTTCATGTATAACAAGATTCGATTTCCGTGTAAAACATTTCCCACATTCTGAACATGAATATGGCTTCTCTCCTGTGTGGCATCTTTCATGTATAACAAGATTGGATTTCTGTGTAAAACATTTCTCACATTCTGAACACGAATATGGCTTCTCTCCTGTGTGGCATCTTTCATGTATAACAAGATGTGATTTCAGTGTAAAACATTTCCCACATTCTGAACATGAATACATTATCTCTCCTTTGTGACATCTTCGGTGTGTAGAAAGTCCTGAGCTGTTTGTGGATTCTTTGCCACAATGAAACATTTCAATCCTTTTCTGACTTGTACTTGCGGTAACAATCTGTGATTGGTCCGGAGAAGGTTCCTCATAATTAGGAGGATTATATGACATATCTGTACTGTGAAGTCCTGGATGTACATTAAGGGTAATGAGGTTTTCTCCTGAAGAGCACTGCAGGATATCTTCATCTAGTGGTAACATGACATTTTCACATTTCTTACTGGGATTTTCTGTTCAGATAAAAATGAAAATTTGTTTTAAAGTTTTTTTGTGTGCAAACTACAGAGTAGACAAACTTATAACATTCCAATTCGTCTGGAAGTTGATCCATCAGGAAGGAGAAGTGTTCATTCATTTGGAATCTATTTCTGACTTTGGCCAAAACACTGCACTTGTGATCCCAGCCTTACAAAGCTTCTGTAACTTCCTGACAAAGTCCAGGATTCTGGTTTACACCGGGTCATGACTTTTATTACATACAGTAAATAATGACTTAACAAAACTAAAAAATGTGAAAAGCCTGACCATGTCTAGAAACACTGGAGCATTGTAAGCCCCGCCCCTGCAGAACCTGCCTGTTGTTTCTATATGTGGAACCTTAAAATCCGCCCTATTTGGACAGATTATAAGAGCAGCACAGATCAGTCACTGGTTATCTACCAGCAAGTTCACACAGAGCAGATCAGCTGCAGACATTTCTGTGACTGTCCCGCTACCCTGAATGTGGCTTGTAATAATCCATGCACCTGCTGCAGAAACAACCCAATACATGGAAATGTCTACAATAAATGTGCCCTGTGCGAACACGCTCTAATGCAGCTAGAACATTCTGGGACATGCAGTTATTGCTAGAAGTCACACGTTCAGTCTGAAGGGGATGAGCAGATAATCGCTGAAGTGATGGACAACAGGGTCACATCTAGCAATTTAAAGCCGATGCCAGACAAGAATTTTAATACAAATTGTTTCACATTTTATTGAGACACCAACGACTTAGGCTACTTTCAGACTTGCTTTTTGCCCTAATGCATTCTGAATGGAAAAGGATCCGCTATAAGAATCTGGTGCTCCTCCATTACATGTCACTGCACACACGTGTATACACTGCACATGACGGCTCTTTCCTTGTGATATAAGAGGCTGGTGCTCCCATTACATGTCACTGCACACACGTGTATACACTGCACATGACGGCTCTTACCTTGTGATATAAGAGGCTGGTGCTCCTCCATCACATGTCACTGCACACACGTGTATACACTGCACATGACGGCTCTTACCTTGTGATATAAGAGGCTGGTGCTCCTCCATTACATGTCACTGCACACACGTGTATACACTGCACATGACGGCTCTTACCTTGTGATATAAGAGGCTGGTGCTCCTCCATTACATGTCACTGCACACACGTGTTTACACTGCACATGACGGCTCTTACCTTGTGATATAAGAGTCTGGTGCTCCTCCATTACATGTCACTGCACACACGTGTATACACTGCACATGACGGCTCTTACCTTGTGATATAAGAGGCTGGTGCTCCTCCATCACATGTCACTGCACACACGTGTATACACTGCACATGACGGCTCTTACCTTGTGATATAAGAGGCTGGTGCTCCTCCATTACATGTCTCTGCACACACGTGTATACACTGCACATGACGGCTCTTACCTTGTGATATAAGAGGCTGGTGCTCCTCCATTACATGTCACTGCACACACGTGTATACACTGCACATGACGGCTCTTACCTTGTGATATAAGAGGCTGGTGCTCCTCCATTACATGTCACTGCACACACGTGTTTACACTGCACATGACGGCTCTTACCTTGTGATATAAGAGTCTGGTGCTCCTCCATTACATGTCACTGCACACACTGCACATGACGGCTCTTACCTTGTGATATAAGAGTCTGGTGCTCCTCCATTACATGTCACTGCACACACGTGTATACACTGCACATGGTGGCTCTTACCTTGTGATATAAAGAGGCTGGTGCTCCTCCATTACATGACACTGCACACACGTGTACACACTGCACATGACGGCTCTTACCTTGTGATATAAGAGGCTGGTGCTCCTCCATCATGGCCTCCTCGTACAGGTCCTTGTGTCCTTCTATATACTCCCACTCCTCCATGGAGAAATAGACAGTGATGTCCTGACACCTTATAGGAACCTGACAACACAATGACACCGTCATCACCCAGACCCCTCCAGTGCTGTTACTGGAGAATTTCCCAGCATTCCCAGCAGTGTCACCTCTCCAGTCAGCAGCTCCATCATCTTGTGGGTGAGTTCTAGGATCTTCTGCTCATGTATCAGGGGGTGAGGGGGAGGCTCTGTGATGGGGGGAGGGGACCTGCTCCGCCCTCCTGACTCCTGGAGATGGATGATGGGAGTCACACAGTCCCCCGATGTCTTCTTCACTATTGTGTACTCCTGTGGATGGAGAGAGACACTTAGGGAATAAACCCTTCAGGGGCCATGTGCTCTACTCCGGCCCTCTCCTCCTGGTACAACGTGCCTACTTACCTTCTCATGGCTCCTACAACATGACTATTGGTCACTAGTCACATGACACATCACTCACCATACTCGGGGCTGATCTTCAGGTTCTCCGTCACTTGGAAGGTCTGGAGGCCGTTCTCCAGGACCCTGGACTCTTCCTATCACTTCCTATGATGGATTCTCCTCCCCGATGTCTGACTTGTTACAGAATACAATAAAGAGGAGAGAAATCTAAAAAAGTTTACCTCTCCGCTCAGCAGGGAGATGATCTCCAAGGTGAGGTCTAATATTCTTCTGCTGATCTCATTCCTGTCCATCCTTGGTGGTCATTCAGGTGAAGAGGAGAGAACTGGAGGAGCTGGAGGCTTCTAGTACTGCAGGCGCCTTTATGAGAAGAGGAGAGGAAATCATCCAGGGGACAAGACCAGATGTCACCTCCAGAACCGCACTTCCTGAGCCTGGAGGGGCCCCGCTTCTCAGAGCCCCCACCACATGGATTCCAGGGGCCCCAACATGGAGATCTCTGGTGGCTCCACAGGAGATAAATGTCTGATAGATGCAGGTCCCACCTCTGGGCTGTGCTCAGCTGTGTCCAGAACTCCTAGAGAAGAGACTGGAGAGAGCTGAGCTCAGGCCGGGCCCCGCTCCATTCATTCTCCTGGAGGCAGGGGCCCCTCACCAGGACAGTCAGGGGCCAGCGAATGATGACAACCCCCACTACTCCTCCCCATCATACTAAGCTGAGGAGCGGAGAAGGATTCCTTGTGTGTAATGGAGGAGAATCCCCAGAGGTGACATGTCTGAGCTCTCCACCACACTGTCTCCTCACAGCTCATCTTACCTGCAGGCTGGAGCAATGGCTGATACCAGAGAGAACAAGAGCCCTGACTACCGACCAGAACCTGCCCAGTAACTGCTGCACTGCCAGAGCTGAAGGACCTGGCGTGACGTCACCATCATGTGATCAGTGCAGGTGGCGGGGCTCAGCAGTGGAGAGAGGGTAGATGCTAGAGTGGAGTTGTTAGAACGAGGTCTGTGACGTCACTGGTCACATGCTCAAGTGTGGGAAGTGCTTATAAACCCAGACTGCAGGAGCTTGTGAAGGAGGAGGAGCTGTGTGTGCCTGGATGAGCTGCAGACCTAGAGGCCATAGGAGCTCATACATGAGGAGGCAGGGGGCATGTGGTGTATTCTGGGGGGGGGGGTTAATCTGTGAGGGGGGCATGTGGTGTATTCTGGGGGGGGGGTTAATCTGTGAGGGGGGCATGTGGTGTATTCTGGGGACATGAGGGTGCAGATCTAGGGGGGGGGGCGGGCATGTGGTGTATTCTGGGGACATGAGGGTGCAGATCTATGGGGTGGGGGGGCATGTTGTGTATTCTGGGGACATGAGGGTGCAGATCTATGGGGTGGGGGGCATGTGGTGTATTCTGGGGACATGAGGGTGCAGATCTATGGGGTGGGGGGGGGGCATGTGGTGTATTCTGGGGACATGAGGGTGCAGATCTATGGGGTGGGGGGGCATGTGGTGTATTCTGGGGACATGAGGGTGCAGATCTATGGGGTGGGGGGCATGTGGTGTATTCTGGGGACATGAGGGTGCAGATCTATGGGGTGGGGGGGCATGTGGTGTATTCTGGGGACATGAGGGTGCAGATCTATGGGGTGGGGGGGCATGTGGTGTATTCTGGGGACATGAGGCTGCAGATCTATGGGGTGGGTGGGGCATGTGGTGTATTCTGGGGCATGAGGGTGCAGATCTATGAGGTGGGGGGCATGTGGTGTATTCTGGGGACATCGGGGGGGGGTCAATCTGTGAGGGGGGCATGTGGTGTATTTTGGGGCCATGAGGGTGTAGGTCTGTGAGGGGGTTATGGGGGGGGG
Organism: Bufo gargarizans; assembly: GCF_014858855.1. Lineage (NCBI taxonomy): Eukaryota > Metazoa > Chordata > Amphibia > Anura > Bufonidae > Bufo > Bufo gargarizans. Next base: position 746,994,697 of record NC_058080.1, on the reverse strand, counting down.
TCAGTCTGTGAGGGGGGGGCATGTAGTGTATCTGGTACCATGAGGGTGCAGATCTATGGGGGGGCATGTGGTGTATTCTGGGGACATGAGGGTGCAGATCTATGGGGTGGGGGGGGAATGTGGTATATTCTGGGGACATGAGGGTGTAGGTCTGAGGAAGGGTTATGGGGGGGGGTCAATCTGAGGGGGACATGTGTATTCTGGGGCCATGAGGGTGTAGGTCTGTGAGGGGGGTTATGGGGGGGGTCAATCTGTGAGAGGGGGGCGGCGTGTGGTGTATTCTGGCGCCATGAGGGTGCAGATCTGGGGGGGGGGGCATGTGGTGTATTCTGGGGCCATGAGGGTGTAGGTCTGAGGAAGGGTTATGGGGGGGTCAATAGTGATGGGAAGTTCGGATCTTTCAGATGAATCGGATCTTCGGTTCACTTCCTGAGCCGGCAGAAGCAAGTGAACTGAAGATCAATGCGCAGGCTCAGCTCATCGAATCTTCGGTTCACTTGCTGAGTCGGCTCTCACGTGAACCGAAGGTCAGGAGGGACTGGCTCCTGGCAAACACAGCTCTGCTGCAGTGAAGCAGACTGTGATGTAGTGGCTATAGTTATTGCAGGGACTCAGATAATTGTCTGAGAGTTTTAGTTAAAAGAATCGTGTCACCGAGTCCCTACCAGACTTCCTGCTCTGCTACAGCATGTAGCAGGGCTGTGCGTGTACAGGGTGCATGTAGCAGTGTAGCATGATGCTACACTGCTGCATGCACGCTGTACACACACAGCTCTGCTACATGCTAGATTAATGCCCCCCCTTCCCCCCGGACGGACTTGCAGGGAGCCGCAGAGCAGGGAGCCTGGCAGGGACTCGGTGACACAGTCTCTGACTCATTCGATTCTTTTAACTAATAGACTCAGACGATTCTCTGAGTCCCTGCGACTCCCCCTGAGCTGTGAGTCCGTTCTGGCTGCCTCTGATTGGTTGGAGGGCGGGGAGGGGCGGGGCTACCGTCCACTGTCGGCTCCTATTACACTGCCTGCTGATGTGACTGAGCCGTTTCATTCGGATCATCAGTCAGAGGAACCGACTCTTCCGGATCAGTGAACTGAATCGGTTCAAAAGAACGATTCGTTCATGATCCGGACATCACTAGGGGTCAATCTGAGGGGGGCATGTGTATTCTGGGGATATGAGGGTGTAGGTTTGTGAGGAGGGTTATGGGGGGGCATGTGGTGTATTCTGGGGACATGAGGGTGCAGATCTATGGGGTGGGGGGGCATGTGGTGTATTCTGGGGACATGAGGGTATAGGTCTATGGGGTGGGGGGGGGGCATGTGGTGTATTCTGGGGACATGAGGGTGTAGGTCTATGGGGTGGGGGGGGGCATGTGGTGTATTCTGGGGACATGAGGGTGTAGGTCTGAGGAAGGGTTATGGGGGGGGTCAATCTGAGGGGGGCATGTGTATTCTGGGGACATGAGGGTGTAGGTTTGTGAGGGGGGGTTATGGGGGGGCATGTGGTGTATTCTGGGGCCATTAGGGTGACGATCTATGGGGGGGGCAGTCTGTGAGGGGGTTATGTGGTGTATTCTGGGGCAATGAGGGTGCAGATCTGTGGGAGGGGGGCTTTATGGGGTGTATTGGAGAGGGGGCAGATCAATAAGGGGGGTGTAAGCCTCTGTGTAGGGGGCTGGGTGTATCCTGTAGCCGGTGTGTGGTAACATTGATGTGTATTCACCCAATAGATTTTGTTCCTGAGAGCAGAATGGCCGAGCAGAGGGGTTGCCATGGAGATGAGCACCCAGTGCCCACCGCTGTACAGTCTGATGGCAGGGAGGATGCTGTATGCACCACTGCACACTAGGGGTTGTCATGTCTCGGTGGCAGTCAGTAAACAGAATCTGTCCTAAAGACACAGCAGGATTGTGTCAGAAGAGCTGAAGTCCCATGTAAGCACCTTAGCTGGGATTCAAATTGGTGATGTCAGCTTAACGGCACAGCAGAGTTTCTATGGCGGTGTGGGTGCCTTCCAGTGTGCCATTGGCACTTGTGTAATTCCCCTGGATCCAGATGGCATACTGGCAGTGCTTATGTGCCCATACACCACAGCGTCTAGACTCCGGCCTTACAGCAGACACAGGCTAGCCCTAGTTTGGAAGCAGTGTCCTAAATCTGCTGTCCTACTCCAGCCTTGCTTCTCTACCTTAGGGTGCCCATACTCTAGGCTTAGGGTGCCTGACCCCACTAAGCCGCACCCTGACCATGTTGGGCAATACCCCCTCCGATTCCGCAGCCAATACAAAATAAACTTCATGTCATCTGCTGTGGAGAGATGGTGACTCTCCCTGCACCGTGCTGCTGTATGAGAGGGAGCGGAGTCCATCCAGGCCCTGCGTCAGACGGAGGACAGGGAGCCTAAAGCTGGACCTCTGGCCGCCCTACTTTACCTGCTGAAGTAGCAAACAGCCTGAAAGTTTATTACAGGCCAGATAACGTCTGTCTGTCCTTTTGGAGAGCGCACACAGACAGGTGAACTGATAAGCGGAAGGACAGACAGGCCAATGTGGGGGGCTGTATTTTTCTAAAGCCAAGTTCAGATGACGTAGTGGAAAGGTATCCTGGCTTGTCTGTGCCGTCTCCCCAATGGCAGGTGCGTAAGCACACTGAATACAGCGACTGAACTTGGCCTACATGCACTTGGTTTAACCGCCTCCAGACCGCCTAACGCAGGATCGCGGCTGTCCCAGGCACAGTCACGCATCTATGCGTCATCTCGCGAGACGTGAGACTTCCTGTGAACGCGCGCACGTTCACAGGATCGGAAGGTAAGCGAGTGGATCTACAGCCTGCCAGCGGCGATTGTTTTTTTTTATACCCCTAACAGGTATATTAGACGCTGTTTTGATAACAGCGTCTTATATACCTGGTCCTCTGGTGGTCCCTTTTGCTTGGATCGACCACCAGAGGACACAGGCAGCTCTGTAATAAGTAGCACCAAACACCACTACACTACACCCCCCCCCCCTGTCACTTATTAACCCCTGATCACCCCCCTGTAAGGCTCCATTCAGACGTCCGTATGTGTTTTGTGGATCCGCAAAACACGGACACCGCGGATCTGCAAAACACATACGGACGTCTGAATGGAGCCTTACAGGGGGGTGATCAATGACAGGGGGGTGATCACCCATATAGACTCCCTGATCACCCCCCTGTAAGGCTCCATTTAAACATTTTTTTTCTGGCACAAGTTAGCGGAAATTTATTTATTTATTTTTTTCTTACAAAGTCTCATATTCCACTAACTTGTGTCAAAAAATAAAATCTCACATGAACTCGCCATACCCCTCACGGAATCCAAATGCGTAAATTTTTTTAGACATTTATATTCCAGACTTCTTCTCACGCTTTAGGGCCCCTAAAAAGCCAGGGCAGTATAAATACCCCACATGTGACCCCATTTCGGAAAGAAGACACCCCAAGGTATTCGCTGAGGGGCATATTGAGTCCATGAAAGATTGAACTTTTTGTCCCAAGTTAGCGGAAAGGGAGACTTTGTGAGAAAAAACAAAAAAAAATCAATTTCCACTAACTTGTGCCAAAAAAAAATAATCTATGAACTCGCTATGCCACTTATTGAATACCTTGGGGTGTCTTCTTTTCAAAATGGGGTCACATTTGGGGTATTTATACTGCCCTGGCATTTTAGGGGCCCTAAAGCGTGAGAAGAAGTCTGGGATCCAAATGTCTAAAAATGCCCTCCTAAAAGGAATTTGGGCCCCTTTGTCCATCTAGGCTGCAAAAAAAGTGTCACACATGTGGTATCGCCGTACTCAGGAGAAGTTGGGCAATGTGTTTTAGGGTGTCATTTTACATATACCCATGCTGGGTGAGAGAAATATCTTGGCAAAAGACAACTTTTCACATTTTTTTATACAAAGTTGGCATTTGACCAAGATATTTTTCTCACCATGGGTATATGTAAAATGACACCCCAAAACACATTCCCCAACTTCTCCTGAGTACGGATGTCACGGACGGTGTGCAGGAAACAAGACAAAGCAACATGCATGTATGACTGTATCCAAAGCTAAGGAACCAAAAGGGAGACCCCTGCACAAGACCTAGCACTTTCCCTGGTTGCTCAGCCTATGCAAAGATCCCAAAGGTGGATGGTTGCATATCCACGTACCTCGACTATATAACCCCTGAACACCCTACAATAGTGAGGGGACACGACTACCGGCTCCCTACACCAGACACGGAGGGAGTCAGGGTCACCTTGGATCCAGCAAACAGAAAACAACAGATAAAAGTACAGCACTTAACTTTGTAGCAGACTGGGAAACAGGATCAGCATGCACACACACTCCAGGAAGAAGTATAAGCCGCCCAGTAAAGCATTATGGGGAGGAATTTAAAGGGAAGCAATCAGTCCAACTACATGACAGCTGAGAGAGGCTAACGAGATGAGGAACTGAATACCACAACAAAGAAAACTCAAGGAGGAGGTTCTGAAAGGCCTCTGTCAGAGCTTCTCAGCTGTCTGGTTGTGACAGTACCCCTCCCTCTACGAGTGGACTCCGGACACTCAGAACCCACCTTCTCAGGATGGGACTTATGGAAAGCCCTGATGAGACGAGAGGCCTTAATGTCCGTCACTGGGACCCACATCCTCTCCTCAGGACCATAACCCTCCCAATGAACAAGGTACTGAAGAGAACCGCGGACAAGACGAGAATCCACAATCCTAGAGACCTGAAATTCAAGATTCCCATCAACCATAATCGGAGGAGGGGGCAAAGGCGAGGGTACAATGGGTTGAACATAAGGTTTCAATAAGGACTTATGAAAAACATTATGGATCTTCCAAGTCTGAGGAAGATCAAGACGGTAGGCAACAGGATTTATGACAGACAGGATTTTGTAAGGCCCAATAAACCTAGGACCCAACTTCCAGGAGGGAACCTTCAATTTGATATTCTTGGTAGACAACCACACCAGATCACCAACATTCAGGTCCGGACCAAGCACACGTCTCTTATCTGCCACACGCTTATATCTCTCACTCATGCTCTTTAGATTATCCTGAATCTTTTGCCAAATAGATGACAAAGACGAGGAGAATCTGTCCTCATCAGGTAAACCAGAAGACCCCTCTCCCGAGAAAGTCCCAAACTGCGGATGAAACCCACATGCACCAAAAAATGGTGACTTATCAGAGGACTCCTGACGACGGTTATTTAAAGCAAACTCCGCAAGGGACAAAAAAGAACACCAATCCTCTTGATTCTCCGCCACAAAACAGTGCAGATATGTCTCCAGATTCTGATTGACGCGCTCTGTCTGGCCATTCGACTGCGGGTGGAAAGCAGAAGAGAATGACAACCGAACCCCCAAGCGAGAACAGAAAGCCTTCCAGAATCTGGAAACAAACTGCGTGCCCCTACCAGAGACTATGTCTGAAGGAATACCGTGCAATTTGACAATGTGATCAATAAATGCCTGCGCCAGCGTCTTAGCATTGGGCAAACCAGGAAAAGGGATGAAATGCACCATTTTGCTAAAACGGTCCACCACCACCAGAATCACAGTCTTCCCCGAGGAACGAGGCAGGTCCGTTATGAAGTCCATGGACAGATGTGTCCAAGGACGGCAAGGAATGGGTAAGGGAAGGAGAGGACCTGATGGCCGTGAATGAGGGACCTTGGCACGAGCGCAAGTCTCGCAGGCTGCCACAAAACCCTCAACCGACTTACGAAGCGCAGGCCACCAGAATCTCCGAGCGATGAGATCCAGTGTGGCTCTTGCCCCCGGGTGCCCAGCAAGGACCGTATCGTGGTGTTCCTTAAAAATCTTGTGTCTTAAAGCGAGAGGCACAAACAACCTCCCAGGAGGACAAAGATCAGGAGCCTCTGACTGGGCTGCCTGCACCTCTGCCTCCAATTCAGAAAAAAGAGCAGAGACCACCACACCTTCAACCAAAATGGGACCCGGGTCTACAAAATTCCCGCCTCCCGGAAAACAACGTGACAGGGCATCCGCCTTCACATTCTTAACTTCAGGGCGGAACGTGACAACAAAATTTAATCTTGAAAAGAACAACGACCATCTGGCCTGTCTCGGGTTCAGACGCTTGGCTGACTCCAAGTAGGCCAGATTTTTATGGTCAGTAAACACGGTAATGGGGTGTCTGGCTCCCTCCAGCCAATGGCGCCATTCCTCAAAAGCCAACTTGATGGCCAACAATTCCCTATCTCCCACATCGTAATTTCTCTCTGCGGAGGAGAGTTTTTTCGAGAAAAAAGCACATGGTCGCCATTTGGCAGGAGAGGAACCCTGAGACAAGACCGCACCCACACCCACCTCAGAAACATCAACCTCAACTATGAAGGGTAAAGAAATATCAGGTTGCACCAAGATGGGAGCGGAAGCAAAACTCTCCTTGATATTAGAAAAAAGCCTTACGCGCCTCTACCGACCAGGAAGAAATATAAGCCGCCCAGTAAAGCATTATGGGGAGGAATTTAAAGGGAAGCAAGACAAAGCAACATGCATGTATGACTCACTGGATCCAAAGCTAAGGAACCAAAAGGGAGACCCCTGCACAAGGCCTAGCACTTTCCCTGGTTGCTCAGCCTATGCAAAGATCCCAAAGGTGGATGGTTGCATATCCACGTACCTCGACTATATAACCCCTGAACACCCTACAATAGTGAGGGGACACGACCACCGGCTCCCTACACCAGACACGGAGGGAGTCAGGGTCACCTGGGATCCAGCAAACAGAAAACAACAGATAAAAGTACAGCACTTAACTTTGTAGCAGACTGGGAAACAGGATCAGCATGCACACACACTCCAGGAAGAAGTATAAGCCGCCCAGTAAATCATTATGGGGAGGAATTTAAAGGGAAGCAATCAGTCCAACTACATGACAGCAGAGAGAGGCTAACGAGATGAGGAACTGAATACAACAACAAAGAAAACTCAAGGAGGAGGTTCTGAAAGGCCTCTGTCAGAGCTTCTCAGCTGTCTGGTTGTGACAACGGTGATACCACGTGTGACACTTTTTTGCAGCCTAGGTGGGCAAAGGGGCCCACATTCCAAAGAGCACCTTTCGGATTTCACAGTCCATTTCTTACAGATTTTGATTTCAAACTACTTCTCACGCATTAGGGCCCCTAAAATGCCAGGGCAGTATAACTACCCCACAAGTGACCCCATTTTGGAAAGAAGACACCCAAAGGTATTTCATGATGGGCATAGTGAGTTCATGGAAGTTTTTATTTTTTGTCACAAGTTAGTGGAATATGAGACTTTGTGGAAAAAATAAAAATTCATCATTTTCCGCTAACTTGTGACAAAAAATAAAAAGTTCTAAGAACTCACTATGCCCATCAGCGAATACCTTAGGGTGTCTACTTTCTGAAATGGGGTCATTTGTGGGGTTTTCTACTGTCTGGCCATTGTAGAACCTCAGGAAACATGACAGGTGCTCAGAAAGTCAGAGCTGCTTGAAAAAGCGGAAATTCACATTTTTGTATCATAGTTTGTAAACGCTATAACTTTTACCCAAACATTTTTTTTTTTATCAAAGACATGTAGAGCAATAAATTTAGAGAAATTTATATATAGATGTAGTTTTTTTGAAAAAAAAATTACAACTGAAAGTGAAAAATGTCTTTTTTTTTGTTGCTCAAATTTCGTTAAATTTCGATTAATAACAAAAAAAGTAAAAATGTCAGCAGCAATGAAATACCACCAAATGAAAGCTCTATTAGTGAGAAGAAAAGGAGGTAAAATTCATTTGGGTGGTAAGTTGCATGACCAAGCAATAAACGGTGAAAGTAGTGTAGTGCAGAAGTGTAAAAAGTGGCCTGGTCATTAAGGGTGTTTAAGCTAGGGGAGCTGAGGGGGTTAAAAACGACATCCCTCATATTTCAGTCACTTCAGCTGTCTTGTGTATGGAGGCCGGGTCACCAGGAACAAGAGGCAAGTGGCCAATGTTATAGACTTAAAGTATCATTAACTTTATTTTTTTTCTTGTAGGTAAACAAACTGATGAAATCGGTGACAGTGACGTTACTTGTCTCATATGCAAGTCTGTGTTTAATGTATAAAACTGTAAATGACTCTGAAATGTTGGTAACAAACACTTTATTAATAACCGTTTCTCACTTTTTTTTCTTAGGTGTTGGGCGGCTGAAAATAGACGACCACATGTTATTATTGGTCTCTCAGAACGTCAACAATTTACATTAAGGTGCAGTGTTCTCAGACATACAGACACCTGCAGTTATATCTGTGCACAGGACAAGTGGTAGTTATTAATAAATCAAGTATGTGACTTTAATTTTTGTGTGTGTATGTATATATATATAATTTTTTTTTACATTAACCTCTTAAGGACATAGGGCGTACAGGTACGCCCTTGTGCCCTGGTACTTAAGGACACAGGGCGTACATGTACGCCCTGTGCATTTTCGATCACCGCCGCACGGCGGGCGGTGATCGGAACCCCGTGCCTGCTAAATCATTGAGCAGGCACTTGGAGCAAATGCGCCGGGGGGTCCGGTGACCCCCCCATGTATGCGATCGCAGAAAACCGCAGGACAATTCAGACCTGCGGTTTTCTGCGTTTCCGGGTTATTCGGGTCTTTGAAGTCCCGATAACCCGGAACAGGATGGTGATGGTGGTGTGATTTCACCCCACCAATCACCATCCAGCGATCCTGAGTGGTGATGGTGACATCACCACTCAGGATCGCTTTCTGATTGGTCTGTGGGGCGGTCCGGCGGCAGATTCAAAAGAGGCAGGCGCTCCTCTCCTCCTCCTTTTGTGTTCCGGAGCCGGAGGAGAGAGGAGCTGCCTGCACGTGTCTGCCACCGCTGCCTGCACCCCGATCTGTGCCCCCCAGGACCCGATCTGTGCCCCCCAGGACCCGATCTGTGCCCCCCAGGACCCCATCAGGTACATAGGGACAGCTAGGGAAAGTTTGGTTTAGGCAGGGAAAAAAAAGGGAAAGTTAGTTTTTGAACTTTGATTGCATCACCCTAAGTTAGGGTGTCTGGGGTCCACAGCACAGCTGTGTGACCCTAGACCCCCCAGGGGTGCTGCCACTTGCCCCCCCCCCCTGCCCCCCCCCCCCACCTTTTTTGGGGTGCATTTTTTTTTTTTCCGTGTACGCTGACTGTGGCCGGCACTTAGTGTCCGGCCACTGTTAGCGCATCGCACACCCCACCGCTGATCAACTTCGGACGGTTGATCAGCGGTTTTGAATTTTTTTCCCCACATTTTTTGCCCTTTTTTTTAGTTAGTTTATTTTATTTTTTTCTGTTAGTTTTAGGGTGAGTTCGTGAACACCCGTGCCCCCACACACACGCACACAAAATAAAGAGTTACACACACGCACATATACACGCAGACACACACTCCCCTATGGCCCGCCGGACGTTCTCGGCCGAGGAGGCATACGCCCAGATTGCCTCTGACTCCGAGAGTCCCAGTGAGGATGAGGATGACCCCACATTCCTGTTGTCATCCGCATCCTCCTCATCATCTAGCGATGATGATGAGCCCCCAAGGCGGCAGAGACGCCGCCAGGCGGAGCAAGGGGACCGCCATGTTAGGGACCCTGTGGCCCACACTAGTACGAGCAGCTCTGGGGCTCGTACTGGTTTCCCGGCCCACCAGTTAAATCCACCGGAGCCCCCTGCCGGTGAACTTGTCTGGTGTAGCCCAGAGCGATACGAGCCTGTGATTCCTGATTTTGTAGGCCAATCAGGAATCCAGATTTCCACAGTGGGCTACACTGAATATGACTTTTTTTGTCATTTTTTCAGTGACCCACTGGTAAATCTGATGGTGGAGCAGACGAATCTGTACGCCCAACAGTTCGTCGCTCAACACCCGGGCTCCTTTTTGGCCAGGCCCGGTGGCTGGACGCCGGTCAGTGCAGCCGAAATGAGGACATTTTGGGGCCTCGTGCTGCATATGGGCCTGGTCAAAAAACCCAGTGTCAGGCTGTACTGGAGTGGGGACGTCCTATACCAGGCCCCACTTTACAGTACAGCCATGACACGCTCCCGGTTTGAGGCCATCCGGAAATGTCTGCATTATTCCGATAATGCAGCATGTCCCCCCCGAGGTGATCCTGCCCATGACCGTCTGTACAAGATACGGCCGGTCATCGATCACTTTGGGGCCAAATTCATGGAGGCCTATGTACCTGGAAGAGAGGTCGCGGTTGATGAGTCTCTCATTGCGTTCAAGGGGAGACTCATTTTCCGCCAGTATGTGCCCTCCAAGCGGGCGAGGTATGGCGTGAAGCTATACAAAATTTGTGAGAGTACCTCAGGGTACACTTACAAATTTCGTGTGTACGAGGGGCGAGATTCCCGGATTCAACCCCCAGAATGTCCCCCCACTCTGGGTGTTACCGGGAAACTTGTGTGGGACCTTATGTACCCACTGCTGGATAAGGGTTACCACCTTTACGTGGATAACTTTTATACCAGTATCCCCTTGTTCCAGTCCCTTGCCGCCAGATCCACGTCCGCTTGTGGGACCGTGCGGAAAAATCAACGCGGCCTCCCTGCCCACCCCCTCCAGGTACCTATCCCCAGGGGTGAGACCCGTGCCCTTACCACTGGAAACCTGTTGCTGGTCAGGTATAAGGACAAGAGGGATGTCCTTATGCTGTCCACAATTCATGGTAACGGCATCACCCCTGTCCCTGTGCGAGGTACCGCGGCAACGGTCCTCAAGCCCGATTGTATCGTCGCTTACAATCGGTATATGGGAGGAGTTGATCTCTCTGATCAAGTCCTCAAGCCATATAACGCCATGCGCAAAACCCGGGCATGGTACAAAAAAGTTGCGGTCTACTTGGTGCAGGTTGCCATGTACAACTCTTTTGTACTATCCCGAAGCGCTGGCAGCACAGGGACATTCCTCCAGTTCTATGAGGCAGTCCTCAAGGCCCTGATCTTTTCGGACCGGGAAAGAGCAGGCCGGAGTACCTCGGGAACTGTAGGTGCCCGGATCGTCCCTGGCCAACACTTTCCAGGTGTGGTCCCCCATACTGGAAAGAAGGGACGAACCCAAAAAAAGTGCAGAGTGTGTCGCAGGAGGGGGATACGGAAGGACACAACTACTCAGTGCGACACTTGCCCCGATCATCCGGGCCTCTGCATTGACGGTTGCTTCAGGGAGTATCACACTTCCATGGAGTACTAAATTTATATCCCAATTTAGCACTGACATCGGATAAAAAAAACTGGTTCTCAGACTTGAGACACCCAAAAAAAACTAAAATAATTTATTAAAAGTAGACATATTAGGTATCGCCGCGTTGGTAATAATCTCCTCTATAAAACTACCCCATGACCTAACCCCCCAGATTAACACGGTCAAGGAAAAAAAAAAAAAAAAGGTGCAAAAAAAGGTTTTTTTTGTCACCTTACATAATAAAAAGTTTAATAGCAAGCGATCAAAAGGTCATATAGCCCCCCAAAAAGTGCCAATAAAGCCGTCCACTCATCCCACAAAAAATGAGCCCCCACATGAGATAATTGGATAATTTATTTTTTTACAAAAATGACCCTTAGACTTTAGAGATACCCCCAAAAAAATTTTAGTCAAAAAAGATAATATAGTCTAAAACCAAAATAATTGTAAAAAAAGTTGACTTATCAGGTATTGCCGCGTCCGTAAGAATCTCCTCTATAAAAATACCCCATGACCCAACCCCCCAGATTAACACGGTCAAAAAAAAAAAAAATAGGTGCAAAAAAATAATTTTTTTGTCACCTTACATAACAAAAAGTTTAATAGCAAGCGATAAAAAAGTCATATAGCCCCCAAAATAGTGCCAATAAAACCGTCCGCTCATCCCGCAAAAAATGAGTCCCCACATGAGATAATTGGATAAAAAAAAAAATAAAAATGACCCTTAGACTTTAGAGATACCCAAAAAAAGATTTGTATCAAAAAAGATAATATAGTCAAAAACCTAAATAATTGTAAAAAAAAAGTAGACTTATTAGGTATTGCCGCGTCCGTAAAAATCTCCTCTATAAAAATATCCCATTACCTAACCCCCCAGATTAACACAGTAAAAAAAAAAAAAAAAAAACAGTGCCAAAACCGCTATTTTTGGCACTTTTCCATTTCAATCAGTTTTTTCCGGTAATAAAACAAGGGTTAACAACCAAACAAAACTTAATATTTATTACCCTGATACTGCAGTTCACAGAAACACCACATTTGTGGTCGTAAACTGCTGTATCAGTGAAAGGGAGGCCGCAAAAGGAAAGGACCGACATGGTTTCTGGAAGGCCGATTTTGATGGCCTTTTTTATTGACACCATGTCCCTTTTGAAGCCCCCCTGATGTACCCTAGAGTAAAAACTCCCCAAAACTGACCCCATCTAAGAAACTACACCCCTCAAGGTATTCAAAACTGATTATACAAACTTCATTAACCCTTTAGGTGTTCCTCAACAGTTAATGGCAAATGGAGATGAAATTTCAGAATTTCAATTTTTGGTAACCTTGCGTCACAAAAATGTAATATAGAGCAACCAAAAATCATATTTACCCTAAAAATAGTCCCCAAAAAAATGCCACCTTATCCCGTAGTTTCCAAAATGGGGTCACTTTTAGGGAGTTTCTACTCTAGGGGTGCATCAGGGGGCTTCAAATGGGACATGGTGTAAATAAACCAGTCCATAAAAATCAGCCCTCCAAAAACCAAACGGCGCACCTTTCCCTCTATGCCCCGCTGTGTGGCCGTACAGTAGTTTACGGCCACATATTGGGTGTTTCTGTAAACGGCAGAGTCAGGGCAATAAAGATACAGTCTTGTTTGGCTGTTAACCCTTGATTTGTTAGTGGAAAAAATGGGTTAAAATGGAAAATTAGACAAAAAAATGAAATTTGCTAATTTCATCCCCATTTGCCAATAACTCTTGCGCAACACCTAAAGGGTTAACGACGTATGTAAAATCAGTTTTGAATACCTTGAGGGGTGTAGTTTCTTAGATGGGGTCACTTTTAGGGAGTTTCTACTCTAGGGGTGCATCAGGGGGCTTCAAATGGGACATGGTGTAAATAAACCAGTCCATAAAAATCAGCCCGCCAAAAACCAAACGGCGCACCTTTCCCTCTACGCCCCGCTGTGTGGCCGTACAGTAGTTTACGGCCACATATTGGGTGTTTCTGTAAACGGCAGAGTCAGGGCAATAAAGATACAGTCTTGTTTGGCTGTTAACCCTTGATTTGTTAGTGGAAAAAATGGGTTAAAATGGAAAATTAGACAAAAAAATGAAATTTGCTAATTTCATCCCCATTTGCCAATAACTCTTGCGCAACACCTAAAGGGTTAACGACGTATGTAAAATCAGTTTTGAATACCTTGAGGGGTGTAGTTTCTTAGATGGGGTCACTTTTAGGGAGTTTCTACTCTAGGGGTGCATCAGGGGTCTTCAAATGGGACATGGTGTAAATAAACCAGTCCATAAAAATCAGCCCGCCAAAAACCAAACGGCGCACCTTTCCCTCTACGCCCCGCTGTGTGGCCGTACAGTAGTTTACGGCCACATATTGGGTGTTTCTGTAAACGGCAGAGTCAGGGCAATAAAGATACAGTCTTGTTTGGCTGTTAACCCTTGATTTGTTAGTGGAAAAAATGGGTTAAAATGGAAAATTAGACAAAAAAATGAAATTTGCAAATTTCATCCCAATTTGCCAATAACTCTTGCGCAACACCTAAAGGGTTAACGAAGAATGTAAAATCAGTTTTGAATACCTTGAGGGGTGTAGTTTCTTAGATGGGGTCACTTTTAGGGAGTTTCTACTCTAGGGGTGCATCAGGGGTCTTCAAATGGGACATGGTGTAAATAAACCAGTCCATAAAAATCAGCCCGCCAAAAACCAAACGGCGCACCTTTCCCTCTACGCCCCGCTGTGTGGCCGTACAGTAGTTTACGGCCACATATTGGGTGTTTCTGTAAACGGCAGAGTCAGGGCAATAAAGATACAGTCTTGTTTGGCTGTTAACCCTTGATTTGTTAGTGGAAAAAATGGGTTAAAATGGAAAATTAGACAAAAAAATGAAATTTGCAAATTTCATCCCCATTTGCCAATAACTCTTGCGCAACACCTAAAGGGTTAACGACGAATGTAAAATCAGTTTTGAATACCTTGAGGGGTGTAGTTTCTTAGATGGGGTCACTTTTAGGGAGTTTCTACTCTAGGGGTGCATCAGGGGTCTTCAAATGGGACATGGTGTAAATAAACCAGTCCATAAAAATCAGCCCTCCAAAAACCAAACGGCGCACCTTTCCCTCTACGCCCCGCTGTGTGGCCGTACAGTAGTTTACGGCCACATATTGGGTGTTTCTATAAACGGCAGAGTCAGGGCAATAAAGATACAGTCTTGTTTGGCTGTTAACCCTTGATTTGTTAGTGGAAAAAATGGGTTAAAATGGAAAATTAGACAAAAAAAAGAAATTCTCAAATTTCATCCCCATTTGCCAATAACTCTTGTGCAACACCTAAAGGGTTAACGACGTATGTAAAATCAGTTTTGAATACCTTGAGGGGTGTAGTTTCTTAGATGGGGTCATTTTTGGGTGGTTTCTATTATGTAAGCCTCGCAAAGTGACTTCAGACCTGAACTGGTCCCTAAAAATGTCGTTTTTGTAAATTGCTGAAAAATTTCAAGATTTGCTTCTAAACTTCTAAGCCTTATAACATCCCCAAAAAATAAAATATCATTCCCAAAACAATTCAAACATAAAGTAGACATATGGGGAATGTAAAGTCATCACAATTTTTGGGGGTATTACTATGTATTACAGAAGTAGAGAAACTGAAACTTTGAAATTTGCTAATTTTTCCAAAAATTTGTTAAATTAGGTATTTTTTGGTGCAAAATAAAATATTTTTTTGACTTAATTTCACCAGTGTCATGAAGTACAATATGTGACGAAAAAACAATCTCAGAACGGCCTGGATAAGTCAAAGCGTTTTAAAGTTATCAGCACTTAAAGTGACACTGGTCAGATTTGCAAAAAATGGCCTGGTCCTAAGGTGTAAAAAGGCTGTGTCCTTAAGGGGTTAAGGGATCGCTTGACTTTGGGGGTCATTCTCACATATCTCTGCCAGACACCACGTTTAAGGTCCAAACACTGTGCTTTATTGCGGCATATCCATGTGATCATAATGGTACAAAATAAACTCCTGCCCGTCCAGGCACTACCTATACAACATGTGCCCCTACCTTACCGTGTGTGAACACATATGGCTTTCTCAGCCTCACAGTCCTGTAAACTACAGGCCAGGTACCTTTGGGAAGGGGGGGTTGTGGTAGTAGTCCTCCCAACTCTCCCAATAACTATGAAGCAGGCTAGAATGGAGTTGTTAAGAGGCCGTTCTCCTGTTCTTGATATTAAATTCTTTACATTTTCAAGGAAACTTTCCACTTCATCACCATGACGGCCCAGAGAGATTGACCCCTGACCTCTGTAGGGGCAGGAACAGAGAGGTTTAAAAGGACCCCTCCCACCACCATTCACCCTATAGCGGCCAGGACAGAGAAAAGTCCTCTCTGGCTTCAGGGAGGTGAAGTGGACCTTGTTTTTTTTTTTTTTTAAAGGTACCTGGGTGACTGCATCGGCGGTGCTTGTGGCCTCCCTTGCGGGTTCGTCATCCAGGAAAGCGTCCCCTGCTCTCCAGCGGACTAGTTCTAAAGCTGACAGGGTGACGCCAGGGTCACGCTCCCTGTTGAGGGAAGCCTGCCCTGAGCTGCCGCAGGTCACCTACCTCCATGTCGCGTGCGTTTGTCACTTCCGGGTTGCCGGCAAAACCCGGAAGTGGACGGGGCCTCTGCATCGCTCGCTGACCGGAGGACATGTCGGACCAGGAGAAGGAGATGCAGCAAAAGGAGCAGAGCGCCCCTGCGTGAGTAGCCCACCTGGGCAGCCGGCAGCTTCACAGATGGTAAGTGGGGGGGGGGTGCACCCTAGTGGTATCCACTCTTCGCCTCCCCCTGGGGGTCTGCTGGTATACTGCATCTAAGTTATGCTCCTATACCAGATTGGCATAAATTTAATGGGCTGCCTCTCACTTTAGGCCAAACTAAGTTTAAAAAAGTCAAAGAAGACCGCCAGATGCATCTAGTGCATCCGTCCGGCTTCCTGATGACTATACTAAAAAAACTTGCCAAATTTGTAAGTGAGGAACAGCCCTCAATTATGCAGGAGTTCAGATCCATGATTCAGGAGGAGGTTAAGTCTTCACTGGCCTCCCTCCGTGAGGATATCCGGGGGTCTCGCCCGCCTAAACGGCCCAGGATGGCGGATATTTCCTCTGACTCCGAAGATTTAGAGTACGATGCCTCATCCTCTAAAAAAGAGGATGACGACCCCTTATCTGAGGCTGAGATCGTCGAGGACTCTACGAAATTTTTCTTTACCCCCAGTGAGATGAATGACCTTTTAAAGGCTGTCAGGGATACCATGGGGGTGGAGGACATCAAGCGACCCAATACGGTTCAGGAGGAAATGTTTGGTGGATTGAACCTCCAGGGTCTTCCCCATAAATGAAAACATTAAGGAAATGGTGATGGATGAATGGGCCCATCCTGAAAAGAAAGTAGGAATATCCAAGGAATTCAGGAACCGCCTTGTGTTTGACCCGTCAGATTCTAAGATTTTTCCCTAGAATTGACGTCCAGGTGGCCAAGGTCAATAAAAAAACCTCACTTCCATTTGAGGACTCCTGTCAGTTAAGGGACACTATGGAAAGGAAAGCTGACAGTTTATTAAAGAAGTCTTGGGAGGCAGCTATGTTTAGTGTCAAGACAAACATAGCTGCTACTTCAGTCGCCAGGTCTATGTACTTGTGGGCTGAAAGAAAAAAATGAACGGCACAGATTTCTTCATTCGCATCGATCAATGTGGATGAAAAAATCTCTGCCAAAAAAAAAAAAGGAGGGGAAAGGCGTCTGCCAGGACATAGGAGCTCCGCCCAACATCCATACCCACTTAGCTCGTATGCCCTGGCAAACCAGATTTCTCCATTCACATCAATCGATGTGGATGAATAAATCATTGCCGGGATTTTTTTTTTTATATACAAAGTGTTTGCCAAAGCATAGGAACACCGCCTCCTCCTCGGCTCATATGCCTCGGCAAACGTATCTTTTACTGCAGAGGAGAAATCTCGTCTTGCAGCGCCGCATACACCTACTTGTGTGTAATCTGACAGCAGCGCAATGGTTCTGTCAGAATGCACATCAGTGCTGCAGCTAGTCGATCGGTTGGTCCACCTAGAAGGTAAAAAAGAAAAGACCAGGCCGCAACGCAATAATTTGATTAACTTTGGAACAGAACATATAAACTTTAACTTTTTGAACTGAACATTAACCTTTTTGCTTACTGGTGATTTTTTATTTTTTTTTACCTTTTATAGAACAAACCTCTCCTTCCCCATGGGACAATGTGCAAAGCGCAAATTGCAAAAAAGATGTGACGAATTGCGTTATGCACTTTGTCCCAGGTGAAAGGAGAGGTTTGCAGCAGCTCTGTGTGAATGGGCCCTAATAGCCCTGTGTGCCTGTCCTGGTGAGATGTGATCCCTATGCTAGGTGTACCTGTGTGTGGTACTTCCGGAAACACTCCCCTAAGCATAGGGCAGGGTGGTCAGGGCAGTCAGGACAGAAATAGCGGGTGTCACGCCTTATTCCACTCCTGCTACAGACACAACATCTTTTTCGGGGTGACGGTTGGGTTGAGGTACCGGCAACGACATTGGGGAAATGTCGCTCGTGTAGACGGCTAACTACACTGGTGGATGGGGCCACGGAACCTCCTGGGTACAGGAGGTTCTCGATGATCTCTTCCTGAAATTTGAGGAAGGATCGTGTTCTCCCAGCCTTACTGTAGAGAACAAAACTATTATACAGAGCCAATTGAATCAAATATACAGACACCTTCTTATACCAGCGTCTGGTTCTGCGGGAAACTAAATATGGAGACAACATCTGGTCATTGAAGTCCACCCCTCCCATGTGAAGGTTATAGTCGTGGACTGAGAGGGGCTTTTCAATGACACGGGTTGCTCGCTCAATTTGTATTGTCTTGTCTGCGTGAATGGAGGAGAGCATGTAAACGTCACGCTTGTTTCTCCATTTCACCGTAAGCAGTTCTTCGTTACACAAGGCAGCCCTCTCCCCCCTTGCAAGACGGGTGGTAACGAGCTGTTGGGGGAAGCCAGCGCGACTAGTTCGCGCGGTGCCACAGCAGCCAATCTGTTCTAGAAACAAATGCCTAAAGAGGGCCACACTTGTGTAGAAATTGTCCACATAAAGATAGTACCCCTCGCCGAATAAGGGTGACACCAAGTCCCAGACTGTCTTCCCACTGCTCCCCAGGTAGTCAGGGCAACCGACCGGCTCCAGGGTCTGATCTTTTCCCTCATAGATCCGAAATTTGTGGGTATAGCCTGTGGCCCTTTCACAGAGTTTATACAATTTGACCCCATACCGGGCGCGCTTGCTTGGGATGTATTGTTTGAAGCCAAGGCGCCCGGTAAAATGTATTAGGGACTCTCTACGCAGATGTTTTGCTCTGGGGTATACAAATCTGCAAATTTCTGGTTGAAATGGTCTATGAGGGGCCGAATTTTGTGGAGCCGGTCAAAAGCTGGGTGGCCTCTGGGACGGGAGGTGGTGTTGTTGCTAAAGTGCAGGAAACGCAGGATGGCCTCAAAACGTGCCCTGGACATAGCAGCAGAGAAAATGGGCATGTGATGAATTGGGTTCGTGGACCAATATGACCGCAATTCATGCTTTTTAGTTAGACCCATGTTGAGGAGGAGGCCCAGAAAAATTTTAATTTCGGAAACTTGGACTGGTTTCCACCAGAAAGGCTGGGCATAATAGCTTCCCGGGTTGGCGGTTATAAATTGTGTGGCATACCGGTTTGTTTCGGCCACGACTATGTCTAAGAGCTCCGCAGTCAAGAACAGCTAAAAAAAATCCCAGGGCCGAACCGATCTGAGCTGTCTCAACCCGAACTCCAGACTGGGCGGTGAAAGGGGGAACTACAGGTGCGGCTGAAGTTGGGGACTGCCAATCAGGGTTTGCCAGCACCTCAGGGATTCCTGGGGGTTTACGGGCCCGTCTCTGCGGTGGCTGCGACGGGGTAACTAATGCACGTGCCACCGTACCAGCTTCAACTGCCTTCTGGTGCTCGCCACTTCACCAGGTTGTACGGCAGTGCTGGTACTAGGTCCAGGGAGGGCTGCGCTGCTGGTGTATGCCTCACCATGTAATCCGACAGCGTCAGCCCCACTCTGCTGCCCTTGAAGCGGATCCCGCGCAACCTGTGGTCTAGCGACACGGGGCCGGGTACGCCTGGTGCTATCAGGGACCTCAGCCTCCTCGTCCGAACTTTGGGTCAGAGTGCCACTGCTTTCTACAGGTTCATATTCTGACCCACTGGATTCGTCAGATGAGGGTTCCCATTCCTCATCCGACTGGGTCAGAAGCCTGTAGGCCTCTTCAGAAGAATACCCCATTTGACATTTGGGCAACTAAATTTAGGGGTATTCCCTGAGACTACCCAAGAAAAAAAGCAAGCCTGTCTTACAAATGGGAGGCTAGCGAAGTACCGGAGGCCGCTGCGGTTGATAAAAAATATCAAAACTGATTTTTTTATCGCCGCAGCGCGTGTAAAGTGAATGTGCAGTGATCAAAAAAATATATATTTTTTGTCACTGCGGTGGGGCGGGTGTGGGCGAACGCACGTGTGGGCGACCGATCAGGCCTGATCGGGCAAACACTGCGTTTTGGGTGGAGGGCGAGCTAAGGTGACACTAATACAATTATAGATCTGACCGTGATCAGTTTTGATCACTTCCAGATACTATAAAAGTACAAATGCTGATTAGCGATACGCTAATCAGCGAATCAGTGACTGCGGGGCGGTGGGCTGGGCGCTAACTGATACCTAAACTACCTAACCAAGAGGCCTAAACTATCCTAAAACCTAACGGTCAATACCAGTGAAAAAAAAAAAAAAGTGACAGTTTACACTGATCACTTTTTTCCTTTTACTAGTGATTGACAGGGGCGATCAAAGGGGTGATCAAAGGGTTAATTGGGGTGCAGGGGGTGATCTGGGGCTAGTGTGTGGTGTTTGGTGTACTCACTGTGAAGCCTGCTCCTCTGCTGGATCCAACCGACCAAAAGGACCAGCAGAGGAGCAGGGCAGCCATATAACAGATCATATTTACTAATATGATGTTATCTGGCCTTTGGATTTTTAAAAAATCATCAGCTTGCCAGCCGCGATCATTGGCTGGCAAGCTGATGACGCGACCCCCCTTGAAGAAATGCGTATATGCGTCAGTCTGCCTGCAGCTGCCGCCTCCGGACCGCGGATCTGCGTTAGGCGGTCCGGAGGCGGTTAAAATATAAGTCATGAACATAAATCCTGTTTAGGAAGACATATTATCAGATGTTTTATAGAAGCCATTATGTGACATCTATTAAGCTTTTATAACAATAATAACATTCAAAAGCGAGGGAGGCTGCGAAGCTGAACTGGGCGATGGGAGCAATTTGGATTGGGATATGGTATATCAAAACATAAAAAAAGTATTGATTTCCCAAAAATATAGATTGATGCAGTTCAAAATTGAACATCGCCTATATTACTCCCCCGCCTTCCTCGCTAAAATATATCAGGAAAAAAAGGACACGTGTTGGAAGTGCTTGGCAGAAAATGCTGGTCTAAGCCATTTGCTATGGAATTGTCTAGAAGTAGGTGGTTTTTGGACCAGTATTTATGAAGAACTATATAGAAGATAGAAGATCAAATTGAATTGTTGTTTTATACAGGCAATAGTAGGTCTCTTTTCTCCCACTAATCTAGCGCCCTACCAGATACGAGTGTGTTTGGAGGGTTTCATGGCCGCAAATGCCTTGATTGTTAAATATTGGGGTACCAAAAATAGCCCTAGCTTCCCCGAGTGGAGGGCTCGGATAGACACCATCAATGCCTATAGAAGAATAGCAAGAAAATCAGAGTAATGTTGGAAAGAGTAGGTTTTTTGTTCCAAAGATTTTGGTCATATATAGCATTGAAAATTTATACCAAGTGGCAATAAGGGTACAGCCGGACCCCGCAGCAGTGAATCAAGGGGGGAGTGGGTAAATAGGGTCAATAATATTAATTTGTGCATAATTATTCGTTATTTTTAAACTGTATGTAATAAAAAATGTATATATTTGGCTTAGAAAACAATAAAGAATAAAAATTTAAAAAAAAACTGGAAGGTTTAAAATATAAGTCATGAACATAAATCCCGTTTAGGAAGACATATTATCAGATGTTTTACAGAAGCCGTTATGTGACATCTATTAAGCTTTTATATCCAAATATACAACCTGAAAAGAAAACAATGTATATGACCCAGTGATATATTGTTTCCTTATATTGTGGCCATCTGGCTTCTCTCTTGTGTGACTTCACTAATGACCCTAATTATGGCTTTAGAAGCAAAAACATTTTTCTCAATCTGAATGCAGCTTCTCTCCTGTGTGATTCCTCTTATGTTTTAGAAGACTTGATTTATCTGAAAAACGTTTCTCACATTCTGAACATGAATATGGCTTCTCTCCTGTGTGACGTCTTTCATGTTTAACAAGATCTGATTTCTGTGTAAAACATTTCCCACATTCTGAACATGAAAACGGCTTTTCCCCTGTGTGAATTCTCTCATGATAGACTAGATCTGATTTCTGTGTAAAACATTTCCCACATTCTGAACATGAATACAGCTTTTCCCCAGTGTGAATTCTCTCATGGTAAACAAAATTGGATTTCTGTGTAAAACATTTCCCACATTCTGAACATGAATATGGTTTCTCTCCTATGTGACATCTCTCATGTATAACAAGATATGATTTCCGTGTAAAACATTTCCCACATTCTGAACATAAATATGGCTTCTCTCCTGTGTGACATTTTTCATGTATTACAAGACCTGATTTCTGTGTAAAACATTTCCCACATTCTGAACATGAATATGGTTTCTCTCCTGTGTGAAATCTCTCATGTATAACAAGAGCTATTCTCCGTGTAAAACATTTCTCACATTTTGAACATGAATATGGCTTCTCTCCTTTGTGACATTTTTTATGTATAACAAGATCTGATTTCTGTGTAAAACATTTCCCAGATTCTAAACATGAATATGGCTTCTCTCCTGTGTGATTTCTCTTATGTGTAACAAGCCCTGATTTATATGTAAAACATTTCCCACATTCTGAACATGAATACGGCTTCACTCCTGTGTGTCTTCTCTCATGTATAACAAGATATGATTTCCGTGTAAAATATTTCCCACATTCTGAACATGAATATGGCTTCTCTCCTGTGTGTCTTCTCTCATGTATAACAAGATGTGATTTCTGTGTAAAACATTTCCCACATTCTGAACATGAATATGGCTTTTCCCCAGTGTGACTTCTCTCATGTAAAACAAAATTGGATTTCTTTGTAAAACATTTTCCACATGCTGAACATGAATACATTTTCTCTCCTTTGTGACGTCTTCGGTGTGTAGAAAGTCCCGAGCTGTTTGTGGATTCTTTACCACAATGAAAACTTTTAATCCTTTTTTGACTTGTACTTGCGGTAACAATCTGTGATTGGTCCGGAGAAGGTTCCTCATAATTAGGAGGATTATATGACAGATCTGTACTGTGAAGTCCTGGATGTACATTAAGGGTAATGAGGTTTTCCCCTGAAGAGCGCTGCAGGATATCTTCATCTAGTGGTAACATGACATTTTCACATTTCTTACTGGGATTTTCTGTTCAGGTAAAAAAGAAAAAAAAATTTAAGTTTTTTTTTTTGGGCAAACTACAAAGTAGACAAACTTATAACATTCCAATTAGGCTGGACGTTGATCCAGCAGGAAGGAGAAGTGTTCATTCATTTGGAATCCATTCCTGACTTTGGCCAAAAACACTGCACTTGTGATCCCAGCCTTACAAAGCTTCTATAACTTCCTGACAAAGTCCACGATTCTGGTTTACACCAGGTCATGACTTTTATTACATACAGTAAATAATGACTTAACAAAACTAAAAAATGTGAAAAGCCTGACCATGTCTGGAATCAATGGAGCATTGTAAGCCCCGCCCCTGCAGAACCTGCCTGTTGTTTCTATATGTGGAACCTTAAAATCCCCCCTTTTTGGACAGATTATAAGAGCAGCACAGATCAGTCACTGGTTATCTACCAGCAAGTTCACACAGAGCAGATCAGCTGCAGACATTTCTGTGACTGTCCCGCTGCCCTGAATGTGGCTTGTAATAATCCATGCACCTGCTGCAGAAACAACCCAATACATGGAAATGTCTACAATAAATGTGCCCTGTGTGAACACGCTCTAATGCAGCTGGAACATTCTGGGACATGCAGTTACTGCTAGAAGTCACACGTTCAGTCTGAAGGGGATGAGCAGATAATCGCTTAAGGCTGGGTTCACACGGGCATTGCGGATCGGCTCTGGATGCGTTCAGTGAAACTCACACTATTTTGCAAGCAAGTTTAGTCAGTTTTGTCTGCGGTTGCGTTTAGTTGTTCAGTCTTTTCCGCGCGGGTGCAATGCCTTTTGATGCGTTTTTCACGCGCGTGATAAAAAACGGAATGTTTACAAACAACATCTCTTAGCAACCATCAGTGAAAAACGCATCGCACCCGCACTTGCTTGTGGATGCAATGCATTTTTCACGCAGCCCCATTCACTTCTATGGGGCCAGGGCTGCGTGAAAAACGCAGAATATAGAACATGCTGCGATTTTCACGCAACGCAGAACTGATGCGTGAAAAACAACGCTCATGTACACAGACCCATTGAAATGAATGGGTCAGGATTCAGTGCGGGTGCAATGCGTTCACGTCACGCATTGCACGCACGTGGAAAACTCGCTCGTGTGAAAGAGACCTAAGTGATGGACAACATGGTCACATTTAGCCATTTAAAGCCGATACCAGACAAGAATTTGAATACAAATTGTTTCACATTTTATTGAGACAGAAACTACTTAGGCTACTTTCACACTGGCGTTTCGACTTTCCGTTTGTAAGCTATAAGAGGCTGGTGCTCCTCCATTACATGTCACTGCACACACGTGTATACACTGCACATGACGGCTCTTACCCTGTGATATAAGAGGCTGGTGCTCCTCCATTACATGTCACTGCACACACGTGTATACACTGCACATGACGGCTCTAACCCTGTGATATAAGAGGCTGGTGCTCCTCCATTACATGTCACTGCACACACGTGTATACACTGCACATGACGGCTCTAACCCTGTGATATAAGAGGCTGGTGCTCCTCCATTACATGTCACTGCACACACGTGTATACACTGCACATGACGGCTCTAACCCTGTGATATAAGAGGCTGGTGCTCCTCCATTACATGTCACTGCACACACGTGTATACACTGCACATGACGGCTCTTACCCTGTGATATAAGAGGCTGGTGCTCCTCCATTACATGTCACTGCACACACGTGTATACACTGCACATGACGGCTCTTACCTTGTGATATAAGAGGCTGGTGCTCTTAGTTACATGTCACTGCACACACGTGTATACACGGCACATGACGGCTCTTACCCTGTGATATAAGAGGCTGGTGCTCCTCCATTACATGTCACTGCACACACGTGTATACACTGCACATGACAGGTCTAACCTTGTGATATAAGAGGCTGGTGCTCCTCCATTACATGTCACTGCACACACGTGTATACACTGCACATGACGGCTCTTACCCTGTGATATAAGAGGCTGGTGCTCCTCCATTACAGGTCACTGCACACACGTGTATACACTGCACATGACGGCTCTTACCCTGTGATATAAGAGGCTGGTGCTCCTCCATTACATGTCACTGCACACTCGTGTATACACTGCACATGACGGCTCTTACCCTGTGATATAAGAGGCTGGTGCTCCTCCATTACAGGTCACTGCACACACGTGTATACACTGCACATGACGGCTCTTACCTTGTGATATAAGAGGCCGGTGCTCCTCCATTACATGTCACTGCACACACGTGTATACACTGCACATGACGGCTCTTACCTTGTGATATAAGAGGCTGGTGCTCCTCCATTACATGTCACTGCACACACGTGTATACACTGCACATGACGGGTCTTACCTTGTGATATAAGAGGCCGGTGCTCCTCCATTACATGTCACTGCACACACGTGTATACACTGCACATGACGGCTCTTACCTTGTGATATAAGAGGCTGGTGCTCCTCCATTACATGTCACTGCACACACGTGTATACACTGCACATGACGGCTCTTACCTTGTGATATAAGAGGCTGGTGCTCTTAGTTACATGTGCTATCATTTACGCAAAAAAAAATTCCTATCTTAAAATTATTTCTCTGTAACTCAAGTATCTTTTAAAATTCTCAGCTGTGCCAACGAAATGACTGCTGTTTGCCGTTTAGAAAATGCTAGCCCGGTTTGATTCACAGTGCAATATTAGCAAGGAGGCTGTGCCGCGGTATATAGCGGTATATAGCGGTATCGCTTATGGCTCAGACTCCTCTAGATTATACACTTGGTACAGTGCAGTCAGATCTTATGTGCACACTCGCCCCCCGACATGTTTCACCAACTCCTTGGCGTCTTCAGGGGTTTAGGGCAGTCTGCTAGTGAAGGAAGGGGCTGCAACCAGACTTCCCTATTGTGATGTCACTACTTTGACGCAGCTGGGGCTCCGCCAGCACCTCAGAAGGCAGTGTTAGGTGTTAGCATGGCCGACATGTGGAAAAGCTTTGTCAGCACGCCACAACAACCAGCACCACCAGCTGATATGGAACGTCTTAGCAGGAGGCAGTATGTGTGCACACGCCTACATGTACTGAATGACGGGTCTGCCCCCTTAAACTTCTGGGTCTCCAAATTGGGCACATGGCCTGAGCTTGCCCTTTACGCCTTGGAGGTGCTGGCCTGTCCTGCAGCCAGTGTATTATCTGAACGTGTGTTTAGCACGGCAGGGGGGACGTCATCACAGCCAATGTGGACAAGCTCATGTTCATTAAAATAAACCAGCCATGGATCCCTCAGGACTGTCCGTACCTTGTGCAGAATAGACATGTATACCGGCCTCACCCAACCATTGTTATACTCCAGTGCAGTTTCTCATTGTTGTATTTTTTTATTTCCCAATGTTTTGGGGTTTTCCCCTAATTTAAACAAAAAATTAAAATTAAAACCAGTGTAGGCTACCTCCTTCTCCTCCACCGCCGCTTCCACCTACACCGCTACGTCCACCGACTCCTCAACCTCCTACTCCATATGGACCTCCACCTCCTAGATCAAGATTATTATTTTTAATTTTTACGTATTTTTATGTTATTTTGAGTAGCATAGTAACATAGTACACAAGGTCGAAAAAAGACATTTGTCCATCCAGTTCGCCCTGTCATCCTGCAAGTTGATCCAGAGGAAGGCAAAAAAAACCTGTGAGGTAGAAGCCAATTTTCCTCACTTTAGGGGAATAAAAAATTCCTTCCCGACTCCAATCAGGCATCAGAATAACTCCCTGGATCAGCGACCCCTCTCTAGTAGCTATAGCCTGTAATATTATTACACTCCAGAAATACATCCAGGCCCCTCCTGAACTCCTTTATTGTACTCACCATCACCACCTCCTCAGGCAGAGAGCCCATAGTCTCACTGCTCTTACAGTAAAGAGTCCATAGTCTCACTGCTCTTACAGTATAGAGTCCATAGTCTCACTGCTCTTACAGTAAAGAGTCCATAGTCTCGCCGCTCTTACAGTAAAGAGTCCATAGTCTCACTGCTCTTACCGTAAAGAGTCCATAGTCTCACTGCTCTTACAGTACAGAGTCCATAGTCTCACTGCTCTTACAGTATAGAGTCCATAGTCTCACTGCTCTTACAGTACAGAGTCCATAGTCTCACTGCTCTTACAGTAAAGAGTCCATAGTCTCACTGCTCTTACAGTATAGAGTCCATAGTCTCACTGCTCTTACAGTACAGAGTCCATAGTCTCACTGCTCTTACAGTAAAGAGTCCATAGTCTCACTGCTCTTACAGTACAGAGTCCATAGTCTCACTGCTCTTACAGTAAAGAGTCCACAGTCTCACTGCTCTTACAGTAAAGAGTCCATAGTCTCACTGCTCTTACAGTACAGAGTCCATAGTCTCACTGCTCTTACAGTAAAGAGTCCATAGTCTCACTGCTCTTACAGTATAGAGTCCATACTCTCACTGCTCTTACAGTAAAGAGTCCATAGTCTCGCCGCTCTTACAGTAAAGAGTCCATAGTCTCACTGCTCTTACAGTAAAGAATCCTCTTCTATGTTTGTGTACAAACCTTCTTTCCTCCAGACGCAGAGGATGTCCCCTCGTCACAGTCCTGGGGATAAATAGATGATGGGAGTGATCTCTGTACTGACCCCTGATATATTTATACATAGTAATTAGATCTCCCCTCAGTCGTCTTTTTTCTAAAGTGAATAATCCTAAGTTTGATAATCTTTCAGGGTACTGTAGTTGCCCCATTCCAGTTATTACTTTAGTGTCAGAAACCGCATTGTGCACAGCTATGTGAGAGAGTCTTCTGGCACACCGAAATTGCGTAATGGCTTCACTTGGTGCGGCTTCTGTCCATGCTGCAGAAACCGCTCAAGAGAGGATAAAAAAATTATTAGAAAAGACGATATTGTGTCTACCTCCAAATCTATCTCTAAAAAAATCAGTGGAAACATCTCATGTGAATCAATGGGAGTTATTTATGTGCTGGAGTGCCCGTGTGGTCTCCAGTATATTGGAAGAACACTGAGAAAATTAAAAGTTCGAGTTGCTGAACATATTAAAAATATTAAAAAAGGACTCGAGACTCATAGTGTCTCTGCACACTATAAAAAGTTCCATCAGAAAGATCCTATGGGTCTTAAATTTTGTGGTGTAGAATTGGTGAAACGTCACTGGCGTGGAGGTAATCCCGCCACACAGATTAATAAAAGGGAGGCGCAATGGATTTATGATATGAATACATTGCAGCCAAATGGACATAATATCGAATGGGATATAAAATCTGTCTGTATGGTTTGATCCGAAAATATTATTATCATACTAATTTTATATGTTTTACTTTGTAAGCAAGTTTTTGACTTTGTTTAATACTATTTTACATTGTTCGTATTTCATTGTTATTTTATACCTTTGCTAATGTATAAGTCTTTAGAACTTAATTTGGCAATTTTAGTATTTATTTTTTTAAAAATGTTTAAATACATTGCCGGAAAAACGGAAGTCCGTACTTGTTCCAGGGTTAAGGATTGCCATATATGTGTTGACCTTTGGCGGCATTTGCACCGCAGCCCCTGACGAAGCTAAGTGCGAAACCCGGGTCGGGCATTTTACACGCATGTGAAAAACTGCTTTTTTGTAAGTAGATTAAAATTTTCTTACTTCTAAATCCCGAGGGTATTGCGCAATCTTTTTCTGTCTTTTATTAATGTAACCTGGACTGTTTCGGATCAGGTGTTCCGTGCGACTGTTGCCACAAAGGGAGATTTCATCACATATTGGAGGCGGACATCAGTTTTATCGCATGTGGATTATTAGACGTGAGGCAGCCGTCTTTACATATGCGCAGCTGAGCAAAAGGTTGCTGACAATCTTCGCAGGTTATTTATAGACTTGTGAGATCCGCCTGTGTACCATTGTTTTATGGATTTGTGATTTTCACCTGTGTAGAATACGAACTTGGCACATTGTATTTTTGGTTCCAGATCCCTTATACTGCTCTATAAATTAGCGCGGCACCCGCCAACCTTTCTTCTATCACTTTAGTTGCCCTCCTCTGGACTAGTGTTGAGCTCGAATATTCGAATAGCGAATATTAATCGTGAATATCGCAACTTCGTAAATTCGCGAATATTACGAATATAGTGCTATGTATTCGTTATATCGAATATTCGTCATTTTTTAACATCTGAAAACATGATTCCTCCCTGCTTCTTTCTTGTGGGTCAATAAGCCATTGGCCCACAAGCAACTTAAGCAGGAAGGAATCATGTTTTCATATGGAAAATAAAATGACCAATATTCTAAAAAACGAATACATAGCAATATAGTGAATATATTCGTTATTTAGAATTTTGGCTTTATTTTTTTCCTATCTGTACAGTTGTTCGCATACTCCTCCCCGACAAGCGTCCCCGTCACCATGGGAACGCCTGTGGGTTAGAAAATACCATTGGATGTGAGTTTTCCCTGAGATTGTGAAAACTCAGATCCGATGGTATATTCTATGCCACAGGCGTTCCCATGGTTACGGGGACGCTTGTCAGGGAGCAGTATGCCAAAGTGGAATAACAGTACACATTGGAAAAAAAAAAAGATAAATATTCTAAATAGCGAATTTATTCGCTCTATTGCTATAACTTCGTCTTTTAAAATATTACAAATATTCTAAAAAACGAAGTTATAGCAATGTAGCGAATATTCGTAAAATACACATATAGACTGCAATTTAGCTAATATAGTGCTATAGTAATTTTTTTAATAGTGTACATATTTTCCAAAACTGAAGTTCAGAAGAGGCAAAAAAAAAAAAAGATTATAGCACTATATTAGCTAAATTACAGTCTATATGTGTATTTTACGAATATTCGTAATATTGCTCTAACTTCGTCTTTTAGAATATTTGTAATATTGCTCTAACTTCGTCTTTTAGAATATTCGTAATATTCTAAAAGACGAAGTTATAGCTATATATAGAATATTCGTGAAATACACATATTAGCCTAGCCATAGTCATAGAAACGTTGCCTTATACTGTCAAAAGAAAAATCACAATACGCGAATAATTAAATCGTATATTATTTCCGATAAATAGAATAATGACGAATATTCGATTTCGACAAATATAAGACGAATATTCAATCGAATATTCGCTAAATATCGCAAAATCGAATATGGCACCTCCCGCTCATCACTACTCTGGACCCTCTCTAGCTCTGCTATGTCTGCCTTGTTCACAGGAGCCCAGAACTGTATACAGTCCTCCATGTGTGGTCTGACTAGTGATATGTAAAGTGCTAGGACTATGTTCTCATCACGGGCATCTATGCCCCTTTTGATGCAACCCATTATCTTATTGGCCTTGGCAGCAGCTGCCTGACACTGTTTTTTGCAGCTTTGTTTGCCGTTTATTAAAATTACTAGATCCTTTTCCATGTCAGTGTTACCGAGTGTTTTACCATTTAGTATGTACGGGTGACTTGCATTATTCCTTCCCATGTGCATAACTTTACATTTGTCAGTGTTAAACCTCATCTGCCACTTATCTGCCCAAGCCTCCGATCTATCCAGATCCCTCTGTAGTAGTATACTGTCCTCTGTAGTATACTGTATATATACAGTATACTGTCCTCTGTAGTATATATATACAGTATACTGTCCTCTTCAGTGTTAATTACTTTACACAGTTTAGTGTCATCTGCAAAAATTGATATTTTACTATGCAAGCCTTCTACAAGATCATTAATAAATATATTGAAGAGAATAGGGCCTAATACTGACCCCTGAGGTACCCCACTAGTGACAGTGACCCCTCCAGTACTGACCCCTGAGGTACCCCACTAGTGACAGTGACCCCTCCAGTACTGACCCCTGAGGTACCCCACTAGTGACAGTGACCCAATCTGAGTGTGTACCATTAATAACCACCCTCTGTTTTCTATCACTGAGCCAGTTACTTACCCACATACAGACGTTTTCTCCCAGTCCGAGCATTCTCATTTTATATACTAAAAAGAATAACAGGACACTCAAGAAATCGTGACCATGTGGTTGAAACAGTTAAAGGCTTTATTAATAGTAAAATAGATATTGATCAGCCAAATCGATGTTTAAAATTTGATTGAATAATCGATAATATTTGATAATATAGATAAAATAGTATTCGATGACACAGAATAATCGATTAGCACAAATGGTAAAATCAAGGCAATGTATTGTAAAATGATTAAATCGATGATCTCAAAAACCACAGTCAATGAATTATTCGATCTTTCTACCGATCATAGTCAATAGTAATGCACCTGGGTATCGATATGTTGAGATCAAATTCTATATATCCCACTCTCAGCAGCGTCCCGCCGAAAACGAAGTAGGTAGCGGCGTCCCGCTACAAAGTTACTTGCAAGTAAAGGTTACCTTATAATCGACTGTAAATTTTCAGACTTTAGATCGTTACTAGAGTTGAGCGAACACCTGGATGTTCGGGTTCGAGAAGTTCGGCCGAACATCCCGGAAATGTTCGGGTTCGGGATCCGAACCCGATCCGAACTTCGTCCCGAACCCGAACCCCATTGAAGTCAATGGGGACCCAAACTTTTCGGCACTAAAAAGGCTGTAAAACAGCCCAGGAAAGAGCTAGAGGGCTGCAAAAGGCAGCAACATGTAGGTAAATCCCCTGCAAACAAATGTGGATAGGGAAATGAATTAAAATAAAAATTAAATAAATAAAAATTAACCAAAATCAATTGGAGAGAGGTTCCATAGCAGAGAATCTGGCTTCCCGTCACCCACCACTGGAACAGTCCATTCTCAGATATTTAGGCCCCGGCACCCAGGCAGAGGAGAGAGGTCCCGTAACAGAGAATCTGTCTTCATGTCAGCAGAGAATTAGTCTGCATGTCATAGCAGAGAATGAGGCTTCACGTCAGCCACCACTGCAACAGTCCATTGGCATATATTTAGGCCCAGCACACACACAGGCAGAGGAGAGAGGTCCCGTAACAGAGAATCTGGCTTCATGTCAGCAGAGAATCAGTCTGCATGTCATAGCAGAGAATCAGGCTTCACGTCAGCCACCACTGCAACAGTCCATTGTCATAAATTTAGGCCCAGCACCCAGGCAGAGGAGAGAGGTCCCGTAACAGAGAATCTGGCTTCATGTCAGCAGAGAATCAGTCTTCATATCATAGCAGAGAATCAGGCTTCACGTCACCCACCACTGTAAGAGTCAATTTTCATAAATTTAGGCCCAGAACCCAGGCAGAGGAGAAAGGTCCCGTAACAGACAATCTGGCTTCATGTCAGCAGAGAATCAGTCTTCATATCATAGCAGAGAATCAGGCTTCACGTCACCCACCACTGTAAGAGTCAATTTTCATAAATTTAGGCCCAGAACCCAGGCAGAGGAGAAAGGTCCCGTAACAGACAATCTGGCTTCATGTCAGCAGAGAATCAGTCTTCATATCATAGCAGAGAATCAGGCTTCACGTCACCCACCACTGTAAGAGTCAATTTTCATAAATTTAGGCCCAGAACCCAGGCAGAGGAGAAAGGTCCCGTAACAGACAATCTGGCTTCATGTCAGCAGAGAATCAGTCTTCATATCATAGCAGAGAATCAGGCTTCACGTCACCCACCACTGTAAGAGTCAATTTTCATAAATTTAGGCCCAGAACCCAGGCAGAGGAGAAAGGTCCCGTAACAGACAATCTGGCTTCATGTCAGCAGAGAATCAGTCTTCATATCATAGCAGAGAATCAGGCTTCACGTCACCCACCACTGTAAGAGTCAATTTTCATAAATTTAGGCCCAGAACCCAGGCAGAGGAGAAAGGTCCCGTAACAGACAATCTGGCTTCATGTCAGCAGAGAATCAGTCTTCATATCATAGCAGAGAATCAGGCTTCACGTCACCCACCACTGTAAGAGTCAATTTTCATAAATTTAGGCCCAGAACCCAGGTAGAGGAGAAAGGTCCCGTAACAGACAATCTGGCTTCATGACAGCAGAGAATCAGTCTGCATGTCATAGCAGAGAATCAGGCTTCACGTCAGCCACCACTGCAACAGTCCATTGTCATAAATTTAGGCCCAGCACCCAGGCAGAGGAGAGAGGTCCCGTAACAGAGGATCTGGCTTCATGTCAGCAGAGAATCAGTCTGCATGTCATAGCAGAGAATGAGGCTTCACGTCAGCCACCACTGCAACAGTCCATTGGCATATATTTAGGCCCAGCACACACACAGGCAGAGGAGAGAGGTCCCGTAACAGACAATCTGGCTTCATGTCAGCAGAGAATTAGTCTGCATGTCATAGCAGAGAATGAGGCTTCACGTCACCCACCACTGCAACAGTCCATTGGCATATATTCAGGCCCAGCACCCAGGCAGAGGAGAGAGGTCCCGTAACAGAGGATCTGGCTTCATGTCAGCAGAGAATCAGTCTGCATGTCATAGCAGAGAATGAGGCTTCACGTCAGCCACCACTGCAACAGTCCATTGTCATAAATTTAGGCCCAGCACCCAGGCAGAGGAGAGAGGTCCCGTAAAAGAGGATCTGGCTTCATGTCAGCAGAGAATCAGTCTGCATGTCATAGCAGAGAATCAGGCTTCACGTCAGCCACCACTGCAACAGTCCATTGTCATAAATTTAGGCCCAGCACCCAGGCAGAGGAGAGAGGTCCCGTAACAGACGATCTGGCTTCATGTCAGCAGAGAATCAGTCTGCATGTCATAGCAGAGAATCAGGCTTCACGTCAGCCACCACTGCAACAGTCCATTGTCATAAATTTAGGCCCAGCACCCAGGCAGAGGAGAGAGGTCCCGTAACAGAGGATCTGGCTTCATGTCAGCAGAGAATCAGTCTGCATGTCATAGCAGAGAATCAGGCTTCACGTCAGCCACCACTGCAACAGTCCATTGTCATAAATTTAGGCCCAGCACCCAGGCAGAGGAGAGAGGTCCCGTAACAGAGGATCTGGCTTCATGTCAGCAGAGAATCAGTCTGCATGTCATAGCAGAGAATCAGGCTTCACGTCAGCCACCACTGCAACAGTCCATTGTCATAAATTTAGGCCCAGCACCCAGGCAGAGGAGAGAGGTCCCGTAACAGACAATCTGGCTTCATGTCAGCAGAGAATTAGTCTGCATGTCATAGCAGAGAATCAGGCTTCATGTCAGCCACCACTGCAACAGTCCATTGGCATATATTTAGGCCTAGCACACAGGCAGAGGAGAGGTTCATTCAACTTTGGGTAGCATCGCAATATAATGGTAAAATGAAAATAAAAATAGGATTGAATGAGGAAGTGCCCTGGAGTCCAATAATATATGGTTATGGGGAGGTAGTTAATGTCTAATCTGGACAAGGGACGGACAGGTCCTGTGGGATCCATGCCTGGTTCATTTTTATGAACGTCAGCTTGTCCACATTGGCTGTAGACAGGCGGCTGCGTTTGTCTGTAATGACGCCCCCTGCCGTGCTGAATACACGTTCAGACAAAACGCTGGCTGCCGGGCAGGCCAGCACCTCCAAGGCATAAAAGGCTAGCTCTGGCCACGTGGACAATTTAGAGACCCAGAAGTTGAATGGGGCCGAACCATCAGTCAGTACGTGGAGGGGTGTGCACACGTACTGTTCCACCATGTTAGTGAAATGTTGCCTCCTGCTAACACGTTGCGTATCAGGTGGTGGTGCAGTTAGCTGTGGCGTGTTGACAAAAGTTTTCCACATCTCTGCCATGCTAACCCTGCCCTCAGAGGAGCTGGCCGTGACACAGCTGCCTTGGCGACCTCTTGCTCCTCCTCTGCCTTGGCCTTGGGCTTCCACTTGTTCCCCTGTGACATTTGGGAATGCTCTCAGTAGCGCGTCTACCAACGTGCGCTTGTACTCGCGCATCTTCCTATCACGCTCCAGTGCAGGAAGTAAGGTGGGCACATTGTCTTTGTAGCGTGGATCCAGCAGGGTGGCAACCCAGTAGTCCGCACAGGTTAAAATGTGGGCAACTCTGCTGTCGTTGCGCAGGCACTGCAGCATGTAGTCGCTCATGTGTGCCAGGCTGCCCAGGGGTAAGGACAAGCTGTCCTCTGTGGGAGGCGTATCGTCATCGTCCTGCCTTTCCCCCCAGCCACGCACCAGTGATGGACCCGAGCTGCGTTGGGTGCCACCCCGCTGTGACCATGCTTCATCCTCATCCTCCTCCACCTCCTCCTCATCCTCGTCCTCCTCGTCCTCCAGTAGTGGGCCCTGGCTGGCCACATTTGTACCTGGCCTCTGCTGTTGCAAAAAACCTCCCTCTGAGTCACTTCGAAGAGACTGGCCTGAAAGTGCTAAAAATGACCCCTCTTCCTCATCCTCCTCCTCCTCCTCCTGGGCCACCTCCTGTTCCATCATCGCCCTAAGTGTTTTCTCAAGGAGACATAGAAGTGGTATTGTAACGCTGATAACGGTGTCATCGCCACTGGCCATGTTGGTGGAGTACTCGAAACAGCGCAACAGGGCACACAGGTCTCGCATGGAGGCCCAGTCATTGGTGGTGAAGTGGTGCTGTTCTGTAGTGCGACTGACCCGTGCGTGCTGCAGCTGAAACTCCACTATGGCCTGCTGCTGCTCGCACAGTCTGTCCAGCATGTGCAAGGTGGAGTTCCACCTGGTGGGCACGTCGCATATGAGGCGGTGAGCGGGAAGGCCGAAGTTACGCTGTAGCGCAGACAGGCGAGCAGCGGCAGGATGTGAACGCCGGAAGCGCGAACAGACGGCCCGCACTTTATGCAGCAGCTCTGACATGTCGGGGTAGTTGTGAATGAACTTCTGCACCACCAAATTCAGCACATGCGCCAAGCAAGGGATGTGCGTCAAATTGGCTAGTCCCAGAGCTGCAACGAGATTTCGCCCATTATCACACACCACCAGGCCGGGCTTGAGGCTCACCGGCAGCAACCACTCGTCGGTCTGTTGTTCAATACCCCGCCACAACTCCTGTGCGGTGTGGGGCCTGTCCCCCAAACATATGAGTTTCAGAATGGCCTGCTGACGTTTACCCCGGGCTGTGCTGAAGTTGGTGGTGAAGGTGTGTGGCTGACTGGATGAGCAGGTGGAAGAAGAGGAGGAGGAAGCCGAGAAGGAGGAGGTGGCAACAGGAGGCAAAGAATGTTGCCCTGCGATCCTTGGCGGCGGAAGGACGTGCGCCAAACAGCTCTCCGCCTGGGGCCCAGCTGCCACTACATTTACCCAGTGTGCAGTTAGGGAGATATAGCGTCCCTGGCCGTGCTTACTGGTCCACGTATCTGTGGTTAGGTGGACCTTGCTACAGATGGCGTTGCGCAGTGCACACTTGATTTTATCGGATACTTGGTTGTGCAGGGAAGGCACGGCTCTCTTGGAGAAGTAGTGCCGGCTGGGAACAACATACTGTGGGACAGCAAGCGACATGAGCTGTTTGAAGCTGTCTGTGTCCACCAGCCTAAATGACAGCATTTCATAGGCCAGTAGTTTAGAAATGCTGGCATTCAGGGCCAGGGATCGAGGGTGGCTAGGTGGGAATTTACGCTTTCTATCAAATGTTTGTGAGATGGAGAGCTGAACGCTGGCGTGTGACATGGTTGAGACGCTTGGTGACGGAGGTGGTGGTGGTGGTGTTGGTGGTACATCCCCTGTTTGCTGGGCGGCAGGTGCCAACGTTCCTCCAGAGGCGGAGGAAGAGGCCGAGGCGGCAGCAGCAGAATAGGCCGAGGCGGCAGCAGCAGAAGAGGTAGCAGGGGGAGCCTGAGTGACTTCCTTGGTTTTAAGGTGTTTACTCCACTGCAGTTCATGCTTTGCATGCAGGTGCCTGGTCATGCAGGTTGTGCTCAGGTTCAGAACGTTAATGCCTCGCTTCAGGCTCTGATGGCACAGCGTGCAAACCACTCGGGTCTTGTTGTCAGCACATTGTTTGAAGAAGTGCCATGCCAGGGAACTCCTTGAAGCTGCCTTTGGGGTGCTCGGTCCCAGATGGCGGCGGTCAGTAGCAGGCGGAGTCTCTTGGCGGCGGGTGTTCTGCTTTTGCCCACTGCTCCCTCTTTTGCTACGCTGTTGGCTCGGTCTCACCACTGCCTCTTCCTCCGAACTGTGAAAGTCAGTGGCACGACCTTCATTCCATGTGGGGTCTAGGACCTCATCGTCCCCTGCATCGTCTTCCACCCAGTCTTGATCCCTGACCTCCTGTTCAGTCTGCACACTGCAGAAAGACGCAGCAGTTGGCACCTGTGTTTCGTCATCATCAGAGACATGCTGAGGTGGTATTCCCATGTCCTCATCATCAGGAAACATAAGTGGTTGTGCGTCAGTGCATTCTATGTCTTTCACCGCTGGGGAAGGGCTAGGTGGATGCCCTTGGGAAACCCTGCCAGCGGAGTCTTCAAACAGCATAAGAGACTGCTGCATAACTTGAGGCTGAGACAGTTTCCCTGGTATGCATGGGGGTGATGTGACAGACTGATGGGGTTGGTTTTCAGGCGCCATCTGTGCGCTTTCTGCAGAAGACTGGGTGGGAGATAATGTGAACGTGCTGGATCCACTGTCGGCCACCCAATTGACTAATGCCTGTACCTGCTCAGGCCTTACCATCCTTAGAACGGCATTGGGCCCCACCATATATCGCTGTAAATTCTGGCGGCTACTGGGACCTGAGGTAGTTGGTACACTAGGACGTGTGGATGTGGCAGAACGGCCACGTCCTCTCCCAGCACCAGAGGGTCCACTAACACCACCACGACCATGTCCACGTCCGCGTCCCTTACTAGATGTTTTTCTCATTGTTATGGTTCACCACAACAACAAATATATTATTTGGCCCAATGTATTGTATTCAAATTCAGCGGGATATAAATTTGAGGCCTAGTATTTAGGCGCTGGGTGACCGGTATGGATTTAGTGACAGAATTAGACTTGGAAATGCACAGAAGCGTGTGTGTGAAGTTATTCTGAATGACCCAATGTGCACCTTGAATATTATATACCCTTTTTGGGATAGATTTCAAATAGCTCTGATATAGCAGGAACCACTAAATTATGAAATTGCTAAATTGGGAATTGTACTTCAACCCAGAACAAAAAATGTGCTTTGACGGGCACTAAATAACTTTCCCAGCTACAACAGGACAGCGGTAACGAGAGATTTAGAGGGATTTAAATTTGAGGCCTAGTATTTAGGCGCTGGGTCACCGGTATGGATTTAGTGACAGAATTAGACTTGGAAATGCACAGAAGCGTGTGTGTGAAGTTATTCTGAATGACCCTATGTGCACCTTCAATATTATATACCCTTTTAGGGATAGATTTCAAATAGCTCTGATATAGCAGAAACCACTAAATTATGAAATTGCTAAATTGGGAATTGTACTTCAACCCAGAACAAAAAATGTGCTTTGACGGACACTAAATATCTTGCCCAGCAACAACAGTACAGCGGTGGGTAACGAGAGATTTAGAGGGATTTAAATTTGAGGCCTAGTATTTAGGCGCTGGGTCACCGGTATGGATTTAGTGACAGAATTAGACTTGGAAATGCACAGTAGCGGGTGTGTGTGAAGTTATTCTGAATGACCCAATGTGCACCTTCAATATTATATACCCTTTTTGGGATAGATTTCAAATAGCTCTGATATAGCAGGAACCACTAAATTATGAAATTGCTAAATTGGGAATTGTACTTCAACCCAGAACAAAAAATGTGCTTTGACGGGCACTAAATAACTTTCCCAGCTACAACAGGACAGCGGTAACGAGAGATTTAGAGGGATTTAACCCTTTCACGACCGCAATCTGTATATATACGTGATAGCTGCACATACCCCGTGCAGCTACCACGTATATAAACGTTCTGGCAGCTCTTTAATCCAAGCGCTGCAAAACGCTTCGATTAAAGCTTCTGCCCCTGCCCTGTATGCTGTCACGGACAGCATACAGTGCAGTAATGCCGGCAAGGGACCAATCGGAGTGGCCCCTTGCCGGCAATCGATCCGATTGGTTAGTCTGTGCAGACTAACCAATCGGATCGCGGCAGTGAAAAAATGCCGGTTTCAGGCTCTGATCTGCGCTCTGCAGATCAGAGCCTGAAAGCCGATAGTGTTCCTCATGCCCCCCGATCCTCCAACCCTTTGGTGCCCCTCTGTGGTCCCCCCCGACCCCGATCTGTGCCTCGCTGATCTGTTCCCAGCCGGCGCTCATGTCCTTCCTCCTGCCCTGATTGGCATGCGGTCCGCCCCCTCCCCGCCCCCTGCATTAATTTTCTGGCCGCCCCTCCTGCCCCAGCCTCCCTCAATATTGTCCCTACCCCCCGATTCCCCATTCTGTGTGTGTGATGGTGGCGGCTCCGTTCCTGAGCCGCCGCCATCAGCAGAGTGTCAGCTCTATGCTGACACTCTCCTGTAACCCGATAGATGCTGCGGTTGCGGCATCCATCGGGTTAACAGAGGGAGGGGGCTCCCTCTCTCCACCATCGGGGCTGCAGCGCTGTGATCGCAGCGCCCCGATGGTTGCCATGGCAACCGGACGCTTTGCAAAAGCGTCCGGTTGCCATGGCAAAGGCGTCCAGTGCTGCCACCTACAGGCAGTCTGGAAGTATTATACTTTGCAATGCAAGAGCATTGCAAAGTATAGTACAACTATCAGCCCCACTGGATCTTCAAGATCCAAGAGGGAACTGATAAAAAAAAAAGTGAAAATAATAAAAGTAAAAATAAATCAATAAATAAATAAAATGTAAATAAAAAAAAGACTGCCTTTTCCTATAAAAAAATGAAAAAATAAAATAAAATACACATATTAGGTGTCACCGCGTCCGTAACGACCGTCTCTATAAATATATCACGTGATGGACCCCGTCCGATAAACACCATAAAATAAAATAAAAAAAACAGTGCCAAAAAAGCTATTTTTGTCACCTTACATCACAAAAAGTGCAACAGCAAGCGATCAAAAAGGCTTATGACCCCCAAAATAGTACCAATCAAACCGTCACTTCGTCCCGCAAAAAATGATACCCTATTTAAGACAATCGCCCAAAAAATAAAAAAGCTATGGCTCTCAGACTATAGAGACACTAAAACATAATTTTTTTGGTTTCAGAAATACTATTATTGTGTAAAACTTAAATAAATAAGAAAGTATACATATTAGGTATTGCCACGTCCGTAACGATCTTCTCTATAAAACTATCACATGACCTAACTCCTCAGATGAACTCTGTAAAAATAAATAAATGAAAACTGTTCCAAAACAGCCAATTTTTGGGTCACCTTGCCCTATAAAGTGTAATAATGAATGATCAAAAAATCCTATGTACCCAAAAATGGTACCAATAAAAACCTCAACACTTTCTGCAAAAAACGAGCCCCTGCACAAGACGATCGGCAGAAAAATAAAAAACATATGGCGTTCAGAAAACCAATCCAGCACAATCTGCCTTCCAAAAACCGTATGGCATTCCTTTCCTTCTTCGCCCTGCCGTGTGCCCGTACAGCAGTTTACGACCACATGTGGGGTGTTTCTGTAAACCGCGGAATCAGGGTAATAAATATTGAGTTTTGTTTGGCTGTTAACCCTCAATGTGTTAAAGAAAAAAAATATATAAAATGGAAAATCTGCCAAAAAAGTGAAATTTTTAAATTTCATCTCCATTTTCCCTTAATTCTTGTGGAACGCCTAAAGGGTTAACAAAGTTTGTAAAATCAGTTTTGAGTAACTTGAGGGGTGTAGTTTCTACAATGGGGTCATTTATGGGGGTTTCCACTATGTAAGCCCCACAAAGTGACTTCAGACCTGAACTGGTCCTTAAAAAGTGGGTTTTGGAAATTTTCTTAAAAATTGTAAGAATTGCTTCTAAACTTCTAAGTCTTCTAACGCCCTAAAAAAATAAAATGACATTTCCAAAATGATGCCAACATAAAGTAGACATATGGGGAATGTTAAGTAATAAATATTTTATTAGGTATCACTTTCTGTTTTAGACGCAGAGAAATAGAAATTTGGAAAATTGAGAATTTTTCCTAATTTTTGGTAAATTTGGGATTTTTTCATAAATAAAGGTGAAATATATTGACTCAAATATATGACTATCATGAAGTACAATGTGTCACGAGAAAACAATCTCAGAATGGCGTGGATAAGTAAAAGTGTTCCAAAGCTATTACCACATAAAGTGACGCATGTCAGATTTGAAAATTTTGACCTGGACACTGGGGCATCAATGACCCTTGGTCATGAAAGGGTTAAATTTGAGGCCTAGTATTTAGGCGCTGGGTCACCGGTATGGATTTAGTGACAGAATTAGACTTGGAAATGCACAGAAGCGTGTGTGTGAAGTTATTCTGAATGACCCTATGTGCACCTTCAATATTATATACCCTTTTAGGGATAGATTTCAAATAGCTCTGATATAGCAGAAACCACTAAATTATGAAATTGCTAAATTGGGAATTGTACTTCAACCCAGAACAAAAAATGTGCTTTGACGGACACTAAATATCTTGCCCAGCAACAACAGTACAGCGGTGGGTAACGAGAGATTTAGAGGGATTTAAATTTGAGGCCTAGTATTTAGGCGCTGGGTCACCGGTATGGATTTAGTGACAGAATTAGACTTGGAAATGCACAGAAGCGTGTGTGTGAAGTTATTCTGAATGACCCTATGTGCACCTTCAATATTATATACCCTTTTAGGGATAGATTTCAAATAGCTCTGATATAGCAGAAACCACTAAATTATGAAATTGCTAAATTGGGAATTGTACTTCAACCCAGAACAAAAAATGTGCTTTGACGGACACTAAATATCTTGCCCAGCAACAACAGTACAGCGGTGGGTAACGAGAGATTTAGAGGGATTTAAATTTGAGGCCTAGTATTTAGGCGCTGGGTCACCGGTATGGATTTAGTGACAGAATTAGACTTGGAAATGCACAGAAGCGTGTGTGTGAAGTTATTCTGAATGACCCAATGTGCACCTTCAATATTATATACCCTTTTAGGGATAGATTTCAAATAGCTCTGATATAGCAGAAACCACTAAATTATGAAATTGCTAAATTGGGAATTGTACTTCAACCCAGAACAAAAATGTGCTTTGACGGACACTAAATATCTTGCCCAGCAACAACAGTACAGCGGTGGGTAACGAGAGATTTAGAGGGATTTAAATTTGAGGCCTAGTATTTAGGCGCTGGGTGACAGGTATGGGTTTAGTGACAGAATTAGACTTGGAAATACACAGTA
Organism: Bufo gargarizans; assembly: GCF_014858855.1. Classification (NCBI taxonomy): domain Eukaryota; kingdom Metazoa; phylum Chordata; class Amphibia; order Anura; family Bufonidae; genus Bufo; species Bufo gargarizans. The sequence continues at coordinate 746,952,545 of NC_058080.1, read as the reverse complement.
GCGGGTGTGTGTGAAGTTATTCTGAATGACCCAATGTGCACCTTCAATATTATATACCCTTTTAGGGATAGATTCCAAATAGCTCTGATATAGCAGGAACCACTAAATTATGAAATTGCTAAATTGGGAATTGTACTTCAACCCAGAACAAAAAATGTGCTTTGACGGACACTAAATATCTTGCCCAGCAACAACAGTACAGCGGTAACGAGAGATTTAGAGGGATTTAAATTTGAGGCCTAGTATTTAGGCGCTGGGTGACAGGTATGGGTTTAGTGACAGAATTAGACTTGGAAATACACAGTAGCGGGTGTGTGTGAAGTTATTCTGAATGACCCAATGTGCACCTTCAATATTATATACCCTTTTTGGGATAGATTTCAAATAGCTCTGATATAGCAGGAACCACTAAATTATGAAATTGCTAAATTGGGAATTGTATTTCAACCCAGAACAAGAAATGTGCTTGAACGGACACTAAATAACTCGCCCAGCTACAGCACTAGGGACAGATTTAGCTGGATATAAATTTGAGGCCTAGTATTTAGGCGCTGGGTGACCGGTATGGATTTAGTGACAGAATTAGACTGGGATATGGCCAAAAAATAAACAGACTATTGCTGGTTAAATGCACTTGGTGTGACAGCTTCACCCTGATGTAGGCTTTAGCCAAAAAACAACCACACCATTGAGGGTTAAATGCACTTGGTGACAGGCGCAGCTTGCCCCTGATTTTGTATATGGCCAAAAAATGAACAGACTATTGCTGGTTAAATGCACTTGGTGTGACAGCTTCACCCTGATGTAGGCTTTAGCCAAAAAACAACCACACCATTGAGGGTTAAATGCACTTGGTGACAGGCGCAGCTTGCCCCTGATTTTGTATATGGCCAAAAAATGAACAGACTATTGCTGGTTAAATGCACTTGGTGTCACAGCTTCACCCTGATGTAGGCTTTAGCCAAAAACAACCACACCATTGAGGGTTAAATGCACTTGGTGACAGGCGCAGCTTGCCCCTGATTTTGTATATGGCCAAAAAATGAACAGACTATTGCTGGTTAAATGCACTTGGTGTGACAGCTTCACCCTGATGTAGGCTTTAGCCAAAAAACAACCACACCATTGAGGGTTAAATGCACTTGGTCGCAGCTTGTGCTGGCGCACCACAAGACACAAAATGGCCGCCGATCACCCCAGAAAAATGAGACTGACAAACGGTCTGTGCAGCCTAAAAACAGTGAGCAATTGAGGATCAGCAGCTCAATGATCCACAGCTGCAGATCGATCAGTTAATCAAGTCCTTTGGAGGAGTTAATCTGCCTAATCTCGCCCTACTGTCGCAGCCGCAACCTCTCCCTACGCTAATCAGAGCAGAGTGACGGGCGGCGCTATGTGACTCCAGCTTAAATAGAGGCTGGGTCACATGGTGCTCTGGCCAATCACAGCCATGCCAATAGTAGGCATGGCTGTGATGGCCTCTTGGGGCAAGTAGTATGACGCTTGTTGATTGGCTGCTTTGCAGCCTTTCAAAAAGCGCCAAGAAAGCGTCACAAAAGCGCCAAGAAAGCGACGAACACCGAACCCGAACCCGGACTTTTACGAAAATGTCCGGGTTCGGGTCCGTGTCACGGACACCCCAAAATTCGGTACGAACCCGAACTATACAGTTCGAGTTCGCTCATCCCTAATCGTTACCTCTCCTCGAATGTGCCTATGGTTGTACGGCACGGTATATCAAGAGGCTTTTCTTCGACGACTCTGTGATTTGTTTAGATGTCACTGCCAAGACCAGATCTCGATCTTTTAGTGAAAGTTCCGCAGTGGTGTTGTAACAGAGATATTTCGTCGAAAGAGGCGTCCAAATGTAGTCTGTTAAAGGGTCGATTTCCAGTACTTGAATCTTTCAGTATCAAGATGGGGGGTGTAGCACCAGACGTGTTTCGGGGTCCAACGTATTGCCCCTTCCTCAGTGGTATGCATCACCCCTGCCAATACCCCTCTTATATAATGCATCTTCTGTGGTTTCATTGGTCACACCTATAAACGTCAGATCCTGTCTATCGATTACCCCAGGTGTCCAAATTCGCTATTCAAACTTAATCTCAAAAGTGACAAATTTTCAAGAGATGTTTTATAGCTCTTAGCAATATAATATGGTTATACAATTTCACCCACTAATATGGCTTGAGCTCATGTTTATCTTAAAGGAAAAAACGCATGGTCACCCCATGCGTTTTTGGTGCGGTTTCCATGCGTTTTCTCCTTTTTCTTCTTTTTACATCTTTTTCATTTAGCACAAGCCATTATCTACCCTACAAACATAAATGTATACATTATAAAAGGTTTTAACATATAACATACATTATAAAAAGTTGATAATAATAATAATAAGTGAGGAGCACTATATACAAAATATACACCAGTATAAAAACACTATATTTATGTTATATCCATAATTTTATAACCTTATAAACCTATCAAATGGTGACTTGAGAGATGTGAAATAAAAGATAAAAGTCAACACTATTGACTATGATCGGTAGAAAGATCGAATAATTCATTGACTGTGGTTTTTGAGATCATCGATTTAATCATTTTACAATACATTGCCTTGATTTTACCATTTGTGCTAATCGATTATTCTGTGTCATCGAATACTATTTTATCTATATTATCAAATATTATCGATTATTCAATCGAATTTTAAACATCGATTTGGCTGATCAATATCTATTTTACTATTAATAAAGCCTTTAACTGTTTCAACCACATGGTCACGATTTCTTGTTATTCTTTTTAGTTTTTATCCTATATATTAAGAGAGTGGTCTCAATTATACAGGTGCACCGGGTTGGTGTCCATTTCTCCTAGTGCGACATCTCAATTAATATTCATTTTATATACTAACCTTTTATGTGGTACAGTGTCAAATGCATCATTTAACTAATTTGTCTGATACATAATTAGGTGACATATCCCAAAATTTTGGGCTGTGATATACCCCTGCTCTACATAGTGGACAGGGAAATACATTTCACTAATTTGCCTGTTACATTGTCGGGTGAAATTCCCAAATTTTGGGCTGTGATATACCCCTGCTCTACATAGTGGACAGGGAAATACATATCACTAATTCGTCTGTTACATTGTCGGGTGAAATTCCCAAATTTTGGGCTGTGATATACCTCTGCTCTACATAGTGGACAGTGAAATACATTTCACTAATTCATCTGCTACATTGTCTGATGAAATTCCCAAATTTTGGGCTGTGATATACCCCTGCTCTACATATTGGAGAAGGAAATACATTTCACTAATTCATCTGTTACATTGTCGGGTGACATTCACCAATTTTTGGCTGTGATATACCCCTGCTCTACATAGTGGACAGTGAAATACATTTCACTAATTCGTCTCTTACATTGTTGGGTGACAAATGCTCATGCTTTGCACTAGAAAGTACATTTGCGGCCTACACTGCATTTCGGACAGTATGAATCAGGTGAGGCCAGAACAAGTACAGACTATAGTAGATTGGGGGGCTGACAGTGCCTACAGTTCCTTCACATTGTTTCCCACCCAGTCCCATGCTGAAAGATCAGAGTTGGCACCTACAGCCCGTGGCCATCTGTCTTTTAACTCACCCCCTTGCAATTCAGGAAAGCAGTCTGAGCCCTAAGTCATGCAGCAGTCTCTTATGCTTTTTGATGACTCTGCTGGCAGGGTTTCCGTGGGCCATCCACATAGCCCTGCACTAGAAGTTGAATGCCCAACCACTTATGTTTCAAGATAAGGACATGGGAAGACCACCGCAGGACGTCTCTGATGACTAAACACAGGTGCCAACTGCTGTGGCTTTCTGCAGTCTGCAGACCGACAAGGAGGGCAGGGGTAAAAAGTGGGTGGAAGATGATGAGGTACTAGACCCCACATAGAATCAAGGTCATGCGAGTGACCTGTCTACACGTAGTTTGGAGGAAGAGGCGGTGGTCGCACAGAGGCATCAGCACAGCAAAAGAGGGAGCAGGGTGCAAAAGCATCTGTTACATGATCAGGTGACATTTTACCATTTTTGCCATATACAAACCCCTGCTCTGCATAGGTGACAGGGACCGAAATTTAAAAAAATCGTCTGTTCCATTGGTGGGTGACATTAACCCATTTTTGCCTATAATTCCAAATGTACGCAGAGCGAACAAACGCCCGGTATAGTCGCTGTTCTAAAGCAATGACGTATTACAAACCAAAACTGGACTCAGAACAGCTTTATCTGAACAAGTACAAAAACTTTTATTGAACTCACAATAATAAAAATTACATATCCATACATATAGATGAGCAGCACAATGCCACACAGGATAACGTTATATGGTCTGTAGTAAAACAAATAACAATAAATAATCCCAAACCATGCAGGATGTATTCTTACACGGCTAACAGTCAATACAATATAAAGTGCATAGTGCAAATTGTGAACAATAACTAGGGAAAAATTACAGAAATTAATACAGACCAAGTCCTCCTGGATCCCTACACGTGTTTCGCGTTTTGCTTCCTCAGGGGATACTGATGGTGTGTGTTGCCTGTTCATATATAGTCTGCATGTTGATTAGAACATAAATCACCTGAACCTATCATGCAGGCCGAAAACCGGAAGTGCGGTGCGTTCCACGCTGGAACGCACACCCACTTCCGGCTCCGTCTGTGTCCGGACACTCTGTATAGCCCTGCATAACCATTCTACATCAAAGGGAACTTATCCCAGCGAGGACCGCAGTAAAACCAACAATTTTTATGCCCAGTATTCAGGAGTGTGGAAGGAGGCATCGGACGAAGATGCGGAGAGGGCCGCTCCACAAAACGGAACCGGAAGTCTGACATGCGGTCCACGGTGGAACGCATCAGCCGTATCAAGCCGAAGTGACAGCCACCCATAGTTCCGCCTTGGATGATGTCATCACACATGTAGATCGCCGGCCTGCTATGCGTTTCACCGTGGAGCGCAGGCAGGGCACACACTTCCTGAACACCGAGGTATCAATATAATGGCCAGTTAGTCTGATCTTGGAACTCTAACCAGTGTACATATGTACATGGGCATTCAAACCAAGATGGCCTTATATGCCTCAAGGGGGCACCTTAGAAATACTGGGGAAATATAAAATATATTACAAGGATAAAAAGATCAATATAAATATTATACATTAACCAGTTGGAAGGATCTAATACTAAACAAATAATGATATGTAGTAGAAAAGTGAAAAAAGAAGAAATACTAAATAAAGAGTGACCCATGCTAACATAAAAAGTGATAAAGTGCTTAGTGAAAGAAGGTGCAGAAAGGTGATAGTGAAAAAAAGGGGGGTTTTATTATTATAAATATGTCATAAACATACAAATAGAATAGGGATATCTCCAATTCTAGATATGTAGCATAAGTGAAAACACCATTATTGAAATGAGATCCATTCAAGACCTCTCTTTAGATATCTCAAATCATGAGCTAATCTATTTATTCTGAGTGAATGTCCAAGTCGTTCCTGTGTTCCGCATAAAGAGTGCTCATATTAAAATTTCTTATTAGACCATTCTTCGATAAACTACATTATCCACGCCTCCCCAGAAAATGATGTCGGCCATACACATGCATGTATATAATAGGCAGCCTCACGGAATGGTGACCGATACATGATCCTATCAAAGCAGAAAAGAACAGAATTAAAAAAACATAAAACCAAAAATTTAAAAGGGTCACAGGTATACACATCACCTAGACCTACAGAGGAAATCACGAGAAAAAAATAATATTGGTGTACATTATTAGTCTAGCCCAAAAATGGCGAAAAACTCAAGGCCTCATTGAGGCCCAATGGAATAACAGTGTTCAATTCAAAAATCCATTTGACCTCCTTTTGGGCAAGGATCTTCTTCCATATTTTTTTCTCGTGATTTCCTCTGTAGGTCTAGGTGATGTGTATACCTGTGACCCTTTTAAATTTTTGGTTTTATGTTTTTTTAATTCTGTTCTTTTCTGCTTTGATAGGATCATGTATCGGTTTTTTTCTGGTCACCATTCCGTGAGGCTGCCTATTATATACATGCATGTGTATGGCCGACATCATTTTCTGGGGAGGCGTGGATAATGTAGTTTATCGAAGAATGGTCTAATAAGAAATTTTAATATGAGCACTCTTTATGCGGAACACAGGAACGACTTGGACATTCACTCAGAATAAATAGATTAGCTCATGATTTGAGATATCTAAAGAGAGGTCTTGAATGGATCTCATTTCAATAATGGTGTTTTCACTTATGCTACATATCTAGAATTGGAGATATCCCTATTCTATTTGTATGTTTATGACATATTTATAATAATAAAACCCCCCTTTTTTCACTATCACCTTTCTGCACCTTCTTTCACTAAGCACTTTATCACTTTTTATGTTAGCATGGGTCACTCTTTATTTAGTATTTCTTCTTTTTTCACTTTTCTACTACATATCATTATTTGTTTAGTATTAGATCCTTCCAACTGGTTAATGTATAATATTTATATTGATCTTTTTATCCTTGTAATATATTTTATATTTCCCCAGTATTTCTAAGGTGCCCCCTTGAGGCATATAAGGCCATCTTGGTTTGAATGCCCATGTACATATGTACACTGGTTAGAGTTCCAAGATCAGACTAACTGGCCATTATATTGATACCTCGGTGTTCAGGAAGTGTGTGCCCTGCCTGCGCTCCACGGTGAAACGCATAGCAGGCCGGCGATCTACATGTGTGATGACATCATCCAAGGCGGAACTATGGGTGGCTGTCACTTCGGCTTGATACGGCTGATGCGTTCCACCGTGGACCGCATGTCAGACTTCCGGTTCCGTTTTGTGGAGCGGCCCTCTCCGCATCTTCGTCCGATGCCTCCTTCCACACTCCTGAATACTGGGCATAAAAATTGTTGGTTTTACTGCGGTCCTCGCTGGGATAAGTTCCCTTTGATGTAGAATGGTTATGCAGGGCTATACAGAGTGTCCGGACACAGACGGAGCCGGAAGTGGGTGTGCGTTCCAGCGTGGAACGCACCGCACTTCCGGTTTTCGGCCTGCATGATAGGTTCAGGTGATTTATGTTCTAATCAACATGCAGACTATATATGAACAGGCAACACACACCATCAGTATCCCCTGAGGAAGCAAAACGCGAAACACGTGTAGGGATCCAGGAGGACTTGGTCTGTATTGATTTCTGTAATTTTTCCCTAGTTATTGTTCACAATTTGCACTATGCACTTTATATTGTATTGACTGTTAGCCGTGTAAGAATACATCCTGCATGGTTTGGGATTATTTATTGTTATTTGTTTTACTACAGACCATATAACGTTATCCTGTGTGGCATTGTGCTGCTCATCTATATGTATGGATATGTAATTTTTATTATTGTGAGTTCAATAAAAGTTTTTGTACTTGTTCAGATAAAGCTGTTCTGAGTCCAGTTTTGGTTTGCCATTTTTGCCTATGAAAAACCCCTGCTCTGCATAGGTGACAGGGACTTAAATTTCAAAAATTCGTCTTAAATTGAGGTGCGCCCCCTCCTTTCATTCGATCCTTCCACTTCAATAACTTGTCCCACATTTCCGCTCGATCACATTTCAGCCAATGACCTCCCTTGGATGTGGTATCCCTTTCTCACGTCCCCTCTCCGGCGTGGAACCCTGATTTTCCACTACCCGTGATCACCATGGTAGGCGCTGAAAAGAACATCAAAAGTTGATAGAGAAGATATCCAATTGGATCGTGGACGTCACAGGGACGTGCAATAAGTCAGAAGTTATCAAGAGTCAACAAAGCGGCAGCAGGGCCTCTTCTGTCTAACGTTTCCAAATCCAAAATACCCCAGTGACATTCCCTGTAATTTTTTATTAATCATTCCAATAACAGGGCATCTTAAGAGTCCTATATTGTTATTTATCGTCACTACATCCCCGAGTCGGGAGTGGGCAATTGCTGCGCTCCCTCTACGTAACTTGGATGCTTCTGCTTCAATAACTTGTCCCACATTTCCACTCGATTACATTGCAGCCATAGACCTGCCTTGGGTGTGGTATCCCTTTCTCATGCTTCCTCTCTGGCATTGAACCCTGATTCCCCGTTACCCGTGATCACCATGGTAGGCGCATAAAAGAACATCGAAAGTTGATAGAGAAGATATCCAATTGGATCATGGACATCACGGGGACGTGCAACATGGTGAAGCAGTATGTGAGCACACGACTACACGTACTGACTGATGGGTCTGCCCCCTTCAACTTCTGGGTCTCCAAATTGGGCACATGGCCTGAGCTTGCCCTTTACGCCTTGGAGGTGCTGGCCTGCCCTGCAGCCAGTGTGTTGTCTGAACGTGTATTCAGCACGGCAGGGGGGTCATCACAGACAAGCGCAGCCGCCTGTCCACAGCCAATGTGGAAAAGCTCACGTTTATTAAAATGACCCAGGCAGGGATCCCACAGGACTTGTCCGTACCTTGTGCAGAATAGACATGTATATCGTCCTCACCCAGCCATTGTTGTACTCCAGCGCACTTTCTCTTTGTTTTATTTTTTATATTTCCCAATGTTTTAGGGTCTACCCAAATTTGAACAAAAAATTAATAAAATAGTAGTGCCAGCGAACCATACCAGAGGAGTCCCAGGAGTTTGCGGATCCATCTGCAACAAAGAGTGGTGGTGGCAGTCATGCCAAAGCGGGGGAAGAGTGGTGCGCGCCCAGGCATGAAGGAAGGGCAGTCAAGATGGCGCCGGAATGGAGGAGGGAGACGGACAGTACGAGGAGGTGAGTCGGACGTGGCAGCGCGCCTCAGTAAATATGCCAGGGTGGTAGAAGGGACTAAAGACTGGTCACAAGCTGCTGGGACAGGAGACAATTCCTTGCTCAGATCAGGAGGATACCTCCACAGATGAAGAGGGGGAGAAAAATCATAGCCACCAGGTCCCTATGCCCCAAACAAAAGCTCAAGGCAAAGAAACCCCTCATAAATACACTAAAAAGGAGCCTACCCTTAAAGATATTATGAAAGCAGTAGCTACGGTAGCTGCAATAATACCCTAAAATCCCTTAACCTCCAGATGGGCAGCCTAAGAGAAGATATATCCCCGATTAGGCATGACATGCACAAAATCAATGAAAGAACATCAGAGCTTGAAAAAGAGTGTCAGAGATAGAAGATGATACTAAACCTCTCAAAGTAGGAGGTTAAGGTGACGGCAAGAGTTGTGGCAGCCCTATTTGCCAAGACAGACGATCTGGAAAATAGATCACACCACAACATCAGAATAGTGGGGGTCCTGGAAAAAACAGAGGGGACAAATGCCACGGAGTACATTGAAAAATGGCTGCATCAGCTATTTCAGGATAAAGGTCTGTCCTCATTATATGCTGTAGAAAGGGCACATCAGGTACCCACAAGACCACTGCCTCCAGGGAGGCCACAGAGACCTATCCTGGCCAAAATACTACACTTTAATGACAGGGATACCATTCTGCAGCAGTCACGGGACAACGTGGACCTGGTCATCAATGGAGCAAAAATTTCCATCTTCCCGGACTATTCCACAGAGGTCCAGAAGAAGCGTGCAAGGTTCCTGGACGTCAAGAAGAGACTTAGGAGCCTACAAATTCCATACGCCATGTTATTGCCGGCCAAACTGAGAGTAGTGGCGCTGGGATCTACCAAGTTATTTGAGGACCCAGAAGAGGTGGCACATTGGTTGGACTGCCATGAAAATCAATTGAAAGTGCGAGATACGGATGACTGAGAAGAAGCTCTCTAGGAACTTACTCTCTTAATCAGGGGCGTAGCTAAAGGCTCATGGGCCCTGGTGCAAGAGTTAGACTTGGGCCCCCCTTCTCTCAGTGCTTTATGTGTCTTCTTATGCAGCACAAGGGTATTTGGGCCCCCTCAGGCTCCTGGGCCCAGTAGCGACTGCTACCTCTGCACCCCCTATAGCTACGCCCCTGCTCTTAATGTATTATGTGTGGTCTCTTTCTTTGTTTCCCTGTTTTTTTTTTTTAATGCAAAGTAAAGAGGGACATTTCATCTGTTGCTGCTTCCACTAATGGGACTTTTACGAATATAGATAATATGTTGGTTCCTCTGTAACAGGGGCGTGAGTAGTGCACTAAAAGTGCAACTCAAGAAGAGTTTCTAATTCATATCTTGCTCTTATGAGCAGTTATATATTGCAAAGTTAAATATGCTTTTTCAAAAGGTGGGCATTCGAGTTAAGGGCACTTTCACACTAGCGTTTTTTTCTTCCGGCATAGAGTTCCGTCGTCGGGGCTCTATGCCGGAAGAATCCTGATCAGTTTTATCCTAATGCATTCTGAATGGAGTGAAATCCGTTCAGGATGCATCAGGATGTCTTCAGTTCCGGAACGTTATTTGGCCGGAGAAAATACCGCAGCATGCTGCGCTTTTTGCTCCGGCCAAAAATCCTGAACACTTGCCGCAAGGCCGGATCCGGAATGAATGCCCATTGAAAGGCATTAATCCGGATCCGGCCTTAAGCTAAACGTCGTTTCGGCACATTGCCGGATCCGACGTTTAGCTTTTTCTGAATGGCTGCTGGGACGCTAAAGTCCTGGCAGCCATGGTAAAGTGTAGTGGGGAGTGGGGGAGCAGCATACTTACCGTCCGTGCGGCATCCCGGGGCGCTCCAGAGTGACGTCAGGGCGCCCCAAGTGCATGGATCACGTGATCGCATGGCACGTCATCCATGCGCATGGGGCGCTCTGACGTCATTCTGGAGAGCCCCGGGAGCCGCACGGACTGTAAGTATACCGCTCCCCGCTCCTACTATGGCAACCAGGACTTTAATAGCGTCCTAGGTGCCATAGTAACACTGAAAGCATTTTGAAGACGGATCCGCATCCGGATCCTTCTCACAAATGCTTTCAGTTACATCCAAATCGGCGGATCCGGCGGGCAGTTCAGACGACGGAACTGCCCGCCGGATCACACTGCCACAAGTGTGAAAGTAGCCTAAGGAGACCCCTAGGGAAGAGCTGTTTAAAAATTCTTCCTGTTGGAATAAATCTGTTTTGGAGGGAGAGGGAGGTACTCACTCCAACATAGGTATAGGGTTATCATCACATTATATGGAGAATCACTCTTATGGTTTATATCAAGACTATGACACGCATGACTAGGATACTCAGCTGGAATGTGAGAGGTATGGCTGACACGCGCTGGCGTCATAGTATTTTCAATTACTACTGCGTTTTCAGCCAGCTATCTGCTGTTTACAAGAAAAGCACCTAACCAAGGATACATTACATTGGTTAAAAAAGCTTGCTCATGCGGTGTTATCCTCGCATTCCAGGGGAGTAAGTATATTAGACATAAGGACATTAGATTTGAATGCATTAAGGAATATTTAGAGGAGGAGGGAAGATCTGTTTATCTACTATGCAATGTGGAAGGCATTCAGATGATTGCATTATATATTCCTCCGCCGTTTGCGTCGACCCTGCTGAGCGTGATCCTTGAGTATGTGGGAAAATATTCTCGAATTCCATGGATGTTGTTGGGAGATTACAACTGTACACCGGACGATTGGATGAACAGATGTAGGGTGGAGGGATCTGGAAGATCCCCGGGTGGATCGGCACTGTGCAATATCATCACAGAGGTGGGTTTACTGGATGTATGGAGACTCAGGCACCGACAGTACACAATTACTCATGTAGCTCGTCCATATTGCACCTTATCTAGAATAGACTTAGCACTGGTGAATGATGGGATGTTTCCGATTGTTAGTTCCTCCGATTATCTCCCCAGGTCGATTTCAGACCATTCCATACTGGAAGTGGAGCTGGACATTGGGAGGGCTAGAATAGGGCCGAAAATATGGAAATGCAATGCAGTTTGGATGCAAATTCTTGGGGACCTGACAAATATGACTGTATCCCTTAAAGAATATTTAACTTTTAATACAGGCACGTCATCTCCTCATACGGTATGGGATGCTATGAAAGCACATCTGAGAGGGCTATTGATTAAGTCCATTAGTGCACATAAGTATAGGTCTAAAGCAGAGGATGTCAGGATGCACAGAGAGGTTGAGGAGGCGGAAAGGGCGTTTGGGGTAACGCCTACCCAAGATACCAGTAGGGCATTAAGAGGCGCAGGAACAATCTTCTGAAGGTCACAGACAGAAAACATACCTTTTCTAAACAACGCACATAGAAGGTGAAAGTGAAGGACACACACTATCGGTTATTTCCAGGGCTCAGCAAGGTTCTTCATGCATTGTGGAATTGTTTGATTCTCGGTGGAGGTTGTGTACAATTACAGAAGACAGTCTACTCTTTATATGCCTACAAGACTGCCAATTCTGAGGAGGAGATATTTATATTTACCATTGCACCCCACATGGAATTTTTTTCCATCTCCCCAATACATCATATGCAATATTAAATGGTGGAATTAGAAAATGCAACTTGTCCCACAAAAAACAAGCGCTCATACGGCTATGAAAACTTAGAAATACAAAAGTCCTGGAAAGGTAGGGAGCAAAAAACGATAATGCGAAAACCCTCCGGGGCGGAAAGGGTTAACTGTAAGGTTTAAAATATAAGTCATGAACAGAATATATGTCTCCCAAACAGGATTTATCAGATGTTTTATAGAAGCCGTTATGTGACATCTATTAAGCTTTTATATCCAAATATACAACCTGAAATGAAAACAATGTCTATGACCCAGTGAAATATTGTTTCGTTATTTTGCGGCCATATGGCTTCTCTCTTGTGTGACTTCACTAATGACGCCTAATTATGGCTTTAGAAGCAAAAACATCTTTCTTATTCTGAATGCAGCTTCTCTCCTGTGTGATTCCTCTTATGTTTTAGAAGACTTGATTTATCTGAAAAACATTTCCCACATTCTGAACATGAATATGGCTTCTCTCCTGTGTGACGTCTTTCATGTTTAACAAGATCTGATTTCTGTGTAAAACATTTCCCACATTCTGAACATGAATACGGCTTTTCCCCAGTGTGAATTCTCTCATGGTAAACAAGATCTGATTTCTGTGTAAAACATCTCCCACATTCTGAACATGAATACGGCTTTTCCCCAGTGTGAATTCTCTCATGGTAAACAAGATTGGATTTCTGTGTAAAACATTTCCCACATTCTGAACATGAATATGGTTTCTCTCCTATGTGACATCTCTCATGTATAACAAGATATGATTTTCGTGCAAAACATTTCCCACATTTTGAACATGAATATGGCTTCTCTCCTGTGTGACATTTCTCATGTATAAAAAGACCTGATTTCTGTGTAAAACATTTCCCACATTCTGAACATGAATATGGCTTTTCCCTAGTGTGACATTTTTCATGTATAAAAAGATCTGATTTCTGTGTAAAACATTTCCCACATTCTGAACATGTATATGGCTTCTCTCCTGTGTGATTTCTCTCATGTGTAACAAGCCCTGATTTCTGTGTAAAACATTTCCCACATTCTGAACATGAATACGGCTTTTCCCCAGTGTGAATTCTCTCATGTGTAACAAGATTGGATTTCTGTGTAAAACATTTCCCACATTCTGAACATGAATATGGCTTCTCTCCTGTGTGACATTTTTCATGTATAAATAGATCTGATTTCTGTGTAAAACATTTCCCACATTCCGAACATGGATACGGCTTTCCCCCAGTGTGAATTCTCTCATGTGTAACAAGATTGGATTTCTGTGTAAAACATTTCCCACATTCTGAACATGAATACGGCTTTTCCCCAGTGTGAATTCTCTCATGTAAAACAAGATTGGATTTCTGTGTAAAACATTTCCCACATTCTGAACATGAATATGGCTTCTCGGCTGTGTGGCATCTTTCATGTATAACAAGATTGGATTTCTGTGTAAAACATTTCCCACATTCTGAACATGAATACGGCTTTTCCCCAGTGTGACTTCTCTCATGTAAAACAAGATATGATTTCCGTGTAAAACATTTTCCACATTCTGAACATGAATACATTTTCAGTCCTTTGTGACGTCTTCGGTGTGAAGAAAGTCCCGAGCCGTTTGTGGATTCGTTACCACAATGAAGCCTTTTAATCCTTTTCTGACTTGTACTTGCGGTAACAATCTGTGATTGGTCCGGAGAAGGTTCCTCATAATTAGGAGGATTATATGACAGATCTGTACTGTGAAGTCCTGGATGTACATTAAGGGTAATGAGGTCTTCTCCTGAAGAGCGCTGCAGGATATCTTCATCTAGTGGTAACATGACATTTTCACATTTCTTACTGGGATTTTCTGTTCAGATAAAAATGAAAATTTGTTTTAAAGTTTTTTGTGTGCAAACTACAGAGTAGACAAACTTATAACATTCCAATTTGTCTGGAAGTTGATCCAATAGGAAGGAGAAGTGTTCATTCATTTGGAATCCATTCCTGACTTTGGCCAAAACACTGCACTTGTGATCCCAGCCTTACAAAGCTTCTGTAACTTCCTGACAAAGTCCAGGATTCTGGTTTACACCAGGTCATGGCTTTTATTACATACAGTAAATAATGACTTAACAAAACTAAAAAATGTGAAAAGCCTGACCATGTCTAGAAACACTGGAGCATCGTAAGCCCCGCCCCTGCAGAACCTGCCTGTTGTTTCTATATGTGGAACCTCATAATCCCCCTTTTTGGACAGATTATAAGAGCAGCACAGATCAGTCACTGGTTATCTACCAGCAAGTTCACACAGAGCAGATCAGCTGCAGACATTTCTGTGACTGTCCCGCTGCCCTGAATGTGGCTTGTAATAATCCATGCACCTGCTGCAGAAACAACCCAATACATGGAAATGTCTACAATAAATGTGCCCTGTGTGAACACGCTCTACTGCAGCTGGAACATTCTGGGACATGCAGTTACTGCTAGAAGTCACACGTTCAGTCTGGAGGGGATGAGCAGATAATCGCTGAAGTGATGGACAACATGGTCACATCTAGCAATTTAAAGCCGATGCCGGACAAGAATTTTACTACAAATAGTTTCACATTTTATTGAGACACCAACGACTTAGGCTACTTTCACACTCGCTTTTCAGCTTTCCGTTTGTGAGATCCGTCATGGGCTCTCAGCAGCGGTCAAAAACGGATCAGTTTTGCACTAATGCATTCTGAATGGAAAAGGATCCGCTATAAGAGGCTGGTGCTCCTCCATTACATGTCACTGCATACACGTGTATACACTGCACATGACGGCTCTTACCTTGTGATATAAGAGGCTGGTGCTCCTCCATTACATGTTACTGCACACACGTGTACACACTGCACATGACGGCTCTTACCCTGTGATATAAGAGGCTGGAGCTCCTCCATTACATGTCACTGCACACACGTGTATACACTGTACATGACGGCTCTTACCTTGTGATATAAGAGGCTGGTGCTCCTCCATTACATGTCACTGCACACACGTGTATACACTGCACATGACGAGTCTTACCCTGTGATATAAGAGGCTGGTGCTCCTCCATTACATGTCACTGCACACACGTGTATACACTGCACATGACGGCTCTTACCCTGTGATATAAGAGGCTGGTGGTCCTCCATTACATGTCACTGCACACACGTGTATACACTGCACATGACGGCTCTTACCTTGTGATATAAGAGGCTGGTGCTCCTCCATTACATGTCACTGCACACACGTGTACACACTGCACATGACAGCTCTTACCCTGTGATATAAGAGGCTGGTGCTCCTCCATTACATGTCACTGCACACACGTGTATACACTGCACATGACGGCTCTTACCTTGTGATATAAGAGGCTGGTGCTCCTCCATTACATGTCACTGCACACACGTGTATACACTGCACATGACGGCTCTTACCTTGTGATATAAGAGACTGGTGCTCCTCCATTACATGTCACTGCACACACGTGTATACACTGCACATGGCGGCTTTTACCCTGTGATATAAGAGGCTGGTGCTCCTCCATTACATGTCACTGCACACACGTGTATACACTGCACATGACAGCTCTTACCTTGTGATATAAGAGGCTGGTGCTCCTCCATTACATGTCACTGCACACACGTGTATACACTGCACATGACGGCTCTTACCTTGTGATATAAGAGGCTGGTGCTCCTCCATTACATGTCACTGCACACACGTGTATACACTGCACATGACGGCTCTTACCCTGTGATATAAGAGGCTGGTGCTCCTCCATTACATGTCACTGCACACACGTGTATACACTGCACATGACGGCTCTTACCTTGTGATATAAGAGGCTGGTGCTCCTCCATTACATGTCACTGCACACACGTGTATACACTGCACATGACGGCTCTTACCCTGTGATATAAGAGGCTGGTGCTCCTCCATTACATGTCACTGCACACACGTGTATACACTGCACATGACGGCTCTTACCCTGTGATATAAGAGGCTGGTGCTCCTCCATCATGGCCTCCTTGTACAGGTCCTTGTGTCCTTCTATATACTCCCACTCCTCCATGGAGAAATAGACAGTGACGTCCTGACACCTTATAGGAACCTGACAACACAATGACACCGTCATCACCCAGACCCCTCCAGTGCTGTTACTGGAGAATTTCCCAGCATTCCCAGCAGTGTCACCTCTCCAGTCAGCAGCTCCATCATCTTGTGGGTGAGTTCTAGGATCTTCTGCTCATGTATCAGGGGGTGAGGGGGAGACTCTGTGATGGTGGGAGGGGTCCTGCTCCGCCCTCCTGACTCCTGGAGATGGATGATGGGAGTCACACAGTCCCCCGATGTCTTCTTCATTATTGTGTACTCCTGTGGATGGAGAGAGACACTTAGGGAATAAACCCTTCAGGGGCCATGTGCTCTCCTCCGGCCCTCTCCTCCTGGTACAATGTGCCTACTTACCTTCTCATGGCTCCTACAACATGACTATTGGTCCCTGGTCACATGACACATCACTCACCATACTGGGGCCTGATCTTTAGGTTCTCCATCACTTGGAAGGTCTGGAGGCCGTTCTCCAGGACCCTGGACTCTTCCTATCACTTCCTATGATGGATTCTCCTTCCCGATGTCTGACTTGTTACAGAATACAATACAGAGGAGAGAAATCTAGAAAAGTTTACCTCTCCGCTCAGCAGGGAGATGATCTCCAAGGTGAGGTCTAATATTCTTCTGCTGATCTCCTTCCTGTCCATCCTTGGTGGTCATTCAGGAGAAGAGGAGAGAACTGGAGGAGCTGGAGGCTTCTAGTACTGCAGGCGCCTTTATGAGAAGAGGAGAGGAAATCATCCAGGGGACAAGACCAGATGTCACCTCCAGAACCGCACTTCCTGAGCCTGGAGGGGCCCCGCTTCTCAGAGCCCCCACCACATGGATTCCAGGGGCCCCAACATGGAGATCTCTGGTGGCTCCACAGGAGATAAATGTCTGATAGATGCAGGTCCCACCTCTGGGCTGTGCTCAGCTGTGTCCAGAACTCCTAGAGAAGAGACTGGAGAGAGCTGAGCTCAGGCCGGGCCCCGCTCCATTCATTCTCCTCCTGGAGGCAGGGGCCCCTCACCAGGACAGTCAGGGGGCAGCGAAGGATGACAACCCCCACTATCCCCACTACTCCTCCCCCATCATACTAAGCTGAGGAGAGGAGAAGGATTCCTTGTGTGTAATGGAGGAGAATCTCCAGAGGTGACATGTCTGAGCTCTCCACCACACTGTCTCCTCACAGCTCATCTTACCTGCAGGCTGGAGGAATGGCTGATACCAGAGAGAACAAGAGCCCTGACTACCGACCAGGACCTGCCCAGTGTCTGCTGCACTGCCAGAGCTGAAGGACCTGGGGTGACGTCACCGTCATGTGATCAGTACAGGGGGCGGAGCTCAGCAGTGGAGAAGTGGTGGTGAAGGACCTGAGGTAACGTCACCGTCATGTGATCAGTGCAAGGGGCGGGGCTGAGCGGTGGAGAGATATAGAGTGGGGGAGGGACCTGGGTTGGGGTGATGTCACTGTCATGTGATCAGTGCAGGGGCGGAGCTTTCTATGGAGAAGGATCTGTAGGATTGAGGATTTTTTCTCTATACATCTAAGAAAATGCTGGGAGTTGTAGTTCTCTGATATGCTTTCATAGCAGTGTGGATTTGGGGGAATTGTATTTCTCTAGTTTGATTTGTTATGATAACAGCCTGGACAGGCTGGGAGTTGTAGTCATTTTCTCTGCTATATTATAATGACAGCCTGGACATGCTGGGAGTTGTAGTTCTCTCCTCTGTTTCCTGCACATGATTACAGGGGTGGCCATCTTTCCCGATGCGGAGAGCAGCGTTTAGAGACATTGATTTATAGCAGCTACATGGACTTATGGGCACAGTAGACAGGAGAGGATTGTGGGCATGCTTTGTGCACTGAGCAGAGGCCATTGTGCAGGGAGGGGGAGGAGGTAAGCTGTGACTCCGATTGTAAATGGTGGATCCTGTGTTATCTATACTGAGGTGTTAAAAATGATAGAATTAGTCTGGCGTTGTATCTCCTCCTGTGAGCGCTGCAGGTCCCTTGTGAAGTGGGTTCAGTTCACACCAGACGCAAAAAGCAAGAAGAACGGACGGCGCTGCTCCTCCAGGATCCACAAGCAGATTAGATCCTAGACGGCTCCTCCTCCTCTTCTTCTCCGTGCTGCCAAACACTGCTTCTCGTGTGGATTGCGGTACGGCTTCTACACGTTCTGCGTCCTCAGCTTCCCTCCAGGCTCTTCTCTTCCCCTCCAGATCCCTCTATACCATTCGGACCCCTCCAGACTCCTCTGTTCCCCTCCAAACCCCTCTGTTGCCCTCCAGGCTCCTCTGTTCCCTCTATGGTCTCATGCACACGACCGTTGTTGTGTTCAGTTCCGCAAAATGGAGTTCCGTTGTTCCGTGATCCGTTTCCGTTTTTGTTTCCGTGTGTCTTCCTTGATTTTTGAAGGACCACCAGACATAAAGGTAAGTAAAAAAAAGTCTAACAGGTTTGCCATGCAAATGATAGGAAAAAAACGGACGCGCGGACGCGGATGACAATCTTGTGTGCGTCCGCGTTTTTTAGCGGTCCCATTGACTTGAATGGGTCCGCAAACCGTTTTCCGCAAAAATAAAAGGACAGGATATATTTTTTTTGACGGACTGGAACCACGGATCACGGACGCGGATGGCAAACGGTGCATTAGCCGAGTTTTCAATGGACCCATTGAAAGTCCATGGGTCCGCAGAAAATCACGAAAAACGGCACAACGGACACGGAATAAAACAACGGTCGTGTGCATGAGGCCTATGGAAGCTTCTAGAAGGTTCCCATTAAAAAATGTCATGCTCATGGAAGCCAAGCCCTGCAGGACTAGGTAGGATTGAAGTGGCTTCTGCTTGTCCCTGGTCTTCTTCAGGACTCGGGAACGAGAGGGATGGGAGAAAAAATGTGGACAAATATTATCCAGCAGGTAATGGATAGACCGTCCAGCTCCTCAGGATAATCAGCCGTCAGACTTCTCTCACATCACCATCACACCCATATCTGGAGCTCTCAGTTTCTGAATGATTTGGAGAAGAAGCTGAGTATTTAACCCTTACTGCGCTGAGTGGATTGTCTTGCAGATGAGCAGATTGGATTTGCCATTGACATTGCCTCTGATATGAACTGTAGAAATGCTTCTCAAGGTGATCTCCACCCAACACACAATCTGTCTCCATTCTTCTGACCGGGAAAGGCGTCTGTTTCCACCTTGTTTATGGGGAAAAAAAACATCCCCCGTGTTGTCCGTCTGAATCAGAGTCCGTCTGAATTAAGGGCTGAGAAATGAGTAAGGCCGATGTGATTGCCCCGAGTTCCTTCATGCTTGATGACAGGAGATCTGATGACGGACACTTCTTTTCTACCCAATGAATTCTTGACATGGGCACCGCAACCTGAGCCTGAAGTATCCGTGGTGAGGAGGAACTTCTCCAGATGAACCAAACATTTCCTTGCAGACAAGTGGTCTTCTGCTACATCAGTTCAGATCTTTGTAAACACGTAGAAGGATTCTAAAATGACAGTCCAGAGAGATTGGATTCTTGTCGCAGACACAGAGGAGGTTACAGTGCAGAGATTATGTCAGATATGGCCCAGTGGACCTCCTGGATTGGTGACCAGGTCTACAACTCTTATTGAACTGTACAATGTGACAGGCTGGAGAAATGACTTACCTCCTGGTGAATGGTAGTTATCCTGTTGACAAGGTTATGGACATTGCTTGAGTGTCCAGAACAGATCCCAGGAACGTCAGGTCAGGGGACAGTCTGAGATGAGACTAAATTCATGAGAAAGTTGTGCTGCTTGAGACACAGGGCCGGCGTCAGCACCCGGCATACCCGGGCAAGTGCCGGGGCCCACTGTTCCTTAGGGGACCCGCTCGTTTCCGCGTTTAACCATTTTTACATACTGTTGACAGCGCTGCTGCCGCCTGACAGGATCTCCAGGCGGAGCGTCAGTGTGTGAGTACAGTGGGACACAGACTGTCAGCGAGGACTCGTCTCGGAGGACACAGGGGCGGAGGCCGAGCTGATCAGAAGATTGAAGACAGCAGAGCAGCCGAGCCCAAGGAAGGAGGCCTGGAGTCTTATTAGAATCCAGGGCAGGGGAGCAGACCAGTAACATGGCCGCGGGGCTTATGTTCACCAAGATAAAGGCTGAAGCCAATCATTGAGCGGAGCACAGAGGACATGGACAGACACTAACTATTACCAGGTGCTGCTCCGCTCAGTGAGCACAAGCCCATAGAACACAATGTAAACTCCTACAAGAAAACACCAGACGCAGGAAACCCGTTATACACTTTATTGGCAAAAATTCATTAGAGGAAATTCTCCTGATTTGATTTTTTATCCAATAAAGTGTAATATTATTATTATTCTCTTATAGGAGTTTATGTTTTAGGCCTCATGCACTCGGCCGCTGTGTGCCCGTGGCCGTATTGCAGCCGCATTCTGCAGTTCCGCAACGTAATACACGGGCACCGGCCCATGTGCATCCGCAATGGGGCCACAATCACAGAGATGCGGAGCGGAAGCGCGGATCGGAACCCCTCGGAAAGTACTACGGAGTGCTTCCATGGTGTTTGTGGCCGCGCCTCCGCACCCCAATGAAATAGAAATCATTAAAAAAAATAGTGGGGGGTGGACGGATCGCGGACACATTCAAGTTGAATGGGTCCGGATCCGTTCCGGATGTTGCCCGTGCATTGAGGAATGCAAATTGCGGTCCCCAATGCATGGAACGGACGCACAATGGCCGTGTGCCTGAGGCCTAAGGGCTCTTTCACACGAGCGGATGACGTGCGGGTAATCGCTGTGTGAAGGACAGCCAAGCCCCGCTCCGGACAGCCGAGACGCGGAGCAGTAACATGACTGATGACGCTCCGCGCCTCTCTGGGATCTTTTTACTACAAAATCACAGTGAGATAAAGTTGTCTCCGTGATTTTGTAGTAAAAGGTCACAGTCAATCATGTTACTGCGTGTCTCTGCTGTCCGGAGCGCGGCTTGGCTCTGCTTCACGCAGCGGATTACCCGCACGGCATCCGCTCGTATAAAAGAGCCCTCAGTGGTGCAGCGTAATTATGTTATTAGGACCTGGGATCTGCCAACAGCAAGATGGAGGAGAGAGAAGGCTGGAGTCAGGGCGAGGGGTGACCAGCAGGGTCCACAGGCTGAAGTACGAGGGGCCATCTACAAAGACGTTCTTTTACGTTGGTCTTTGTTCCCCCTACACTGGCAAGTACGGACCTGATTTATGACAATGTCTTGGCCCCCGCCACTGCCAAGTAGGGAGGACGGCACAGAAACGGGGTCTTGGGACTTTTATAATGCCTAAAACTGGCATCGGCCATAGAGTCTGTAAATAATCAGACGTCTCTTCTGTCCCAAAAAGAGAATCCAGGGGGAAGTGTAGAAGTGGTGGATGCAGCTGCAGTCTCTCTGTGTGTCTGTGACAGCGCATGCCGTGAGAGGGAAGAGAGCGACATCGCTAATGACAGACTCACTGCTGGCTGGGCCTTGTAGTTCTCTCAGAGAACTGTCTGCAAGGCTCAGCATGTCCGGTCTGTTATTACTGATCACCAGAGGACAGTACAGGGAAGGAGTGTAAGGCGGGCGAAGAACTATAAGGCCCCTTTCAGACGAGCGAGTTTTCAGTGCGGGTGCAATGACGTGAATGCATTGCACCCGCACTGAGTCCTGACCCATTCATTCCAATGGGTCTGTGTACATGAGCCTTGTTTTTCACGCATCAGTTCTGCGTTGTGTGAAAATCGCAGCATGTTCTATATTCTGGGTTTTTTTCACGGCCCTGGACCCATAGACGAGAAAAACACATTGCATCCGCAGTTTTGTCTGCGATTGCGTTCCGATGTTTAGTTTTTTCTGCGCGACGTGAATGCATTGCACCCGCACTGAGTCCTGACCCATTCATTCCAATGGGTCTGTGTACATGAGCCTTGTTTTTCACGCATCAGTTCTGCGTTGTGTGAAAATCGCAGCATGTTCTATATTCTGGGTTTTTTTCACGGCCCTGGACCCATAGACGAGAAAAACACATTGCATCCGCAGTTTTGTCTGCGATTGCGTTCCGATGTTTAGTTTTTTCTGCGCAGGTGCAATGCGATTTGCACGCACATGAGAAAAAACTAGATGTGGTACCCAGACCCGAACCCGGACTTCTTCACTGAAGTTTCTAACATGGTTATAATGGAAAATAATAGCATTCTTAATACAGAATTCTTGCTAGAATGTGGATTGAGGGGTTAAAAAAGTAAAAAATATTAACTCACCTCATCCACTTGTTCGTGCAGCCGGCATCGTCTTCTTTCTTCTCCTTTCAGAACCTGCAAAAAGACCTTTGATGACGTAATCGCGCTGACCACGTGGTGACGTCAGCACAGGTCCTGCTGAATGAAGATAGAAGGATCCACGTGGTGAGCGCGATGACGTCATCAAAGGTCCTTTTGCACAGGGGCAGGCAGCAGCATAGTGCTATCAGCAATCATATTGATATTTATTGGGGGCACAGGGGCAGGCAGCAGCATAGTGCTATCAGCAATCATATTGATATTTATTGGGGGCACAGGGGCAGGCTGCAGCATAGTGCTATCAGCATTCATATTGATATTTATTGGGTGCACAGGGGCAGGCAGCAGCATAGTGCTATCAGCAATCATATTGATATTTATTGGGGGCACAGGGGCAGGCAGCAGCATAGTGCTATCAGCATTCATATTGATATTTATTGGGGGCACAGGGGCAGGCAGCAGCATAGTGCTATCACCATTCATATTGATATTTATTGGGGGCACAGGGGCAGGCAGCAGCATAGTGCTATCAGCAATCATATTGATATTTATTGGGGGCACAGGGGCAGGCTGCAGCATAGTGCTATCAGCATTCATATTGATATTTATTGGGGGCACAGGGGCAGGCAGCAGCATAGTGCTATCACCATTCATATTAATATTTATTGGGGGCACAGGGGCAGGCAGCAGCATAGTGCTATCAGCATTCATATTGATATTTATTGGGGGCACAGGGGCAGACAGCAGCATGGTGCTATCAGCATTCATATTGATATTTATTGGGGGCACAGGGGCAGACAGCAGCATGGTGCTATCAGCATTCATATTGATATTTATTGGGGGCACAGCGGCAGGCAGCAGCATAGTGCTATCAGCATTCATATTGATATTTATTGGGGGCACAGGGGCAGGCAGCAGCATAGTGCTATCAGCATTCATATTGATATTTATTGGGGGCACAGGGGCAGGCAGCAGCATAGTGCTATCAGCATTCATATTGATATTTATTGGGGGCACAGGGGCAGGCAGCAGCATAGTGCTATCAGCATTCATATTGATATTTATTGGGGGCACAGGGGCAGGCAGCAGCATAGTGCTATCAGCAATCATATTGATATTTATTGGGGGCACAGGGGCAGGCTGCAGCATAGTGCTATCAGCATTCATATTGATATTTATTGGGGGCACAGGGGCAGGCTGCAGCATAGTGCTATCAGCATTCATATTGATATTTATTGGAGGCACAGGGGCAGGCAGCAGCATAGTGCTATCAGCATTCATATTGATATTTATTGGGGGCACAGGGGCAGGCAGCAGCATAGTGCTATCACCATTCATATTGATATTTATTGGGGGCACAGGGGCAGGCAGCAGCATAGTGCTATCAGCAATCATATTGATATTTATTGGGGGCACAGGGGCAGGCTGCAGCATAGTGCTATCAGCATTCATATTGATATTTATTGGGGGCACAGGGGCAGGCAGCAGCATAGTGCTATCACCATTCATATTGATATTTATTGGGGGCACAGGGGCAGGCAGCAGCATAGTGCTATCAGCATTCATATTGATATTTATTGGGGGCACAGGGGCAGGCAGCAGCATAGTGCTATCAGCATTCATATTGATATTTATTGGGGGCACAGGGGCAGGCAGCAGCATAGTGCTATCAGCATTCATATTGATATTTATTGGGGGCACAGGGGCAGGCAGCAGCATAGTGCTATCAGCATTCATATTGATATTTATTGGGGGCACAGGGGCAGGCAGCAGCATAGTGCTATCAGCATTCATATTGATATTTATTGGGGGCACAGGGGCAGGCAGCAGCATAGTGCTATCAGCATTCATATTGATATTTATTGGGGGCACAGGGGCAGGCAGCAGCATAGTGCTATCAGCATTCATATTGATATTTATTGGGCGCACAGGGGCAGGCAGCAGCATAGTGCTTTCAGCATTCATATTGATATTTATTGGGGGCACAGGGGCAGGCAGCAGCATAGTGCTATCAGCATTCATATTGATATTTATTGGGCATAGGGGCAGGCTGCAGCATAGTGCTATCAGCATTCATATCGATATTTATTTGGCGCACAGGGGCAGGCAGCAGCAGCATAGTGCTATCAGCATTCATATTTATATTTATTAGGCGCACAGGGGCAGGCTGCAGCATAGTGCTATCAGCATTTATATTAATATTTATTGGGGGCACAGGGGCAGGCAGCAGCATAGTGCTATCAGTATTCATATTGATATTTATTGGGGGCACAGGGGCAGGCAGCAGCATAGTGCTATCAGCATTCATATTGATATTTATTGGGGGCACAGGGGCAGGCTGCAGCATAGTGCTATCAGCATTTATATTAATATTTATTGGGGGCACAGGGGCAGGCAGCAGCATAGTGCTATAAGCATTCATATTGATATTTATTGGAGGCACAGGGGCAGGCAGCAGCATAGTGCTATCAGCATTCATATTGATATTTATTGGGGGCACAGGGGCAGGCTGCAGCATAGTGCTATCAGCATTCATAATAATATTTATGGGGGGCACAGGGGCAGGCAGCAGCATAGTGCTATCAGCATTCATATTGATATTTATTAGGCACACAGGGGCAGGCAGCAGCATAGTGCTATCAGCATTCATATTGATATTTATTAGGCGCACAGGGGCAGCAGCATAGTGCTATCAGCATTCATATCGATATTTATTTGGCGCACAGGGGCAGGCAGCAGCAGCATAGTGCTATCAGCATTCATATTTATATTTATTAAGGGCACAGGGGCAGGCAGCAGCATAGTGCTACCAGCATTCATATTGATATTATTGGAGACACAGGGGCAGGCAGCAGCATAGTGCTATCAGCATTCATATTGATATTTATTGGGGGCACAGGGGCAGGCAGCAGCATAGTGCTATCAGCATTCATATTGATATTTATTGGGGGCACAGGGGCAGGCCGCAGCATAGTGCTATCAGCATTCATATTGATATTTATTCGGGGCACAGGGGCAGGCTGCAGCATAGTGCTATCAGCATTCATATTGATATTTATTGGCACAGGGGCAGGCAGCAGCATAGTGCTATCAGCATTCATATTGATATTTATTGGGGGCACAGGGGCAGGCTGCAGCATAGTGCTATCAGCATTCATATTGATATTTATTGGGGGCACAGGGGCAGGCAGCAGCATAGTGCTATCAGCATTCATATTGATATTTATTGGAGGCACAGGGGCAGGCAGCAGCATAGTGCTATCAGCATTCATATTGATATTTATTGGAGGCACAGGGGCAGGCCGCAGCATAGTGCTATCAGCATTCATATTGATATTTATTCGGGGCACAGGGGCAGGCTGCAGCATAGTGCTATCAGCATTCATATTGATATTTATTGGCACAGGGGCAGGCAGCAGCATAGTGCTATCAGCATTCATATTGATATTTATTGGGGGCACAGGGGCAGGCTGCAGCATAGTGCTATCAGCATTCATATTGATATTTATTGGGGGCACAGGGGCAGGCAGCAGCATAGTGCTATCAGCATTCATATTGATATTTATTGGGGGCACAGGGGCAGGCAGCAGCATAGTGCTATCAGCATTCATATTGATATTTATTGGGGACACAGGGGCAGGCAGCAGCATAGTGCTATCAGCATTCATATTGATATTTATTCGGGGCACAGGGGCAGGCAACAGCAGCTGGACACCTGGCTCGAACTGGCGCTCTATGTCTTGGAGTTGCTGGCCTGTCCTGCCGCTAGCATTTTGTCTGAGCGGGTATTTAGTGCTGCTGTGGGCATTATAACAGATAAGCGTATCCACCTGTCAATTGAAAATGCTGACAGGTTGACTCATATAAAAATGATCAAGGCGTGGATTCCCCCAGACATCTCGACTCCACCAGAGGAAAGCCGATGAACAAAGGCACTTTAAATGTGTTGTTTAATGTACTCAATACACTGTGTTCCCATGCACCCCTTCCACCACAAAAAAGGGTATAAGGTTAAATCTTCCTTTTCACATCCTCCTCCTCTTCCATCATATTAACATGCTTATTCGTCGCATATAATTGTCACGACTATGGTCATGGTCGTGACTCAGGGAACCGCGTGCAGTTGCCTGTGTCTGCTTTTGTTATTCAACCACTGTGAGTGCTATTACTATGTTGCCTTACGTGTGGTTTCCGTTGCCTTACGTGTGGTTGCATGGGATAGGCATAAGGCCATGCTTCATATAAGATAGGGCCGGGGCTATCCATAGTATTCAGTATATTGGGCAGACTAGATGGGCCAAATGGTTCTTTTCTGCCGACACATTCTATGTTTCTATATGTCTCACCTGGCACGTCGAATAGGTTCTGGGGAGCTTGGGGGGCGCAGCAGAAGAGGCGGTAGTAGTGGAAAAGGAGGAGTCAGCCGAGGAGGAGGAGGAGAAGAAGAGGCAGGCCTGCATGCAATCTGTGGCGGTAACACCAAATCCACACGGGTGCCACGGGTTGCATGCTTGATGGCCGTCAGAAGGTTCACCCAGTGGGCAGTAAAAGTTATGTACCTTCCCTGCCCGCGTTTGCTAGACCACGTGTCTGTGGTCAGATGTAACTTGGCACCGACACTGTGTGCCAGAGATACATTCACTTGCCACTGAATGTGGCCACATAGTTCAGGGATGCCCTTCTGGGGGAAATATTTCCTTCCTGGGACCTTCCATTGCAGTGTGCCAATGGCCACAAATTTTCTAAAGGCCTCAGAGTCCACCAATTTATATGGCAGTAGTTGGTGGGCTAGCATTTAGGCCATGGAAGCCTGCCTGTGACAAAAGTCCCTATAGAAGAGCTGTATTTTTGGAAGAAGGTATATCACACCCCTGCTTCAATCAGTTTTTTTGGGGGGCAACTGGTAAATCACACCAGTAGAAATTAGTTGTTCCAATGTAGTTTGTCCCTCTGTATAGCTGCGGCATCGCAGCAGAACCGCACACAACTGCTGCACAATACAAATGCACTATAATATAATGTCTATGTTAGAAAGTATATTATAAGTATATCTCGCACCCTCTGTGTATCACACCTATCGATAGCACACCTATACCAGTCCTTAAAAGGACTTTTGTGGCTAGCATTTGGTGTCCCTAACAGCCTGTCCCTGCTCCACACAGCGTCTCCCTACACTGGCAAAAGACTGAATGTAAAATGGTGGCCAGATCGGGTTTATCTATAAGGTAGGGGGTATGTCCATGTGCTGAAACGTCTCAATGGCTGTCCTGTACCACCTGATAGATGTGTCATGGGTCAAAGTTCTTCACAATGTAAAAGAATATGGCGCCGGCGAACATTGCCATATGTTCGCCCGTTCGGCAAACCGAGAATGAGCAAAGTTCGCCGCGAAACGACCTCCGGGCGAACTGCAAGGCCATCTCTAATGGTGGGGCTCTCATCTGCCAACTGCCCAGACAGAGGGTAACAGAGACGCGCCGAGTCAGAGTGCTACTGCCAGATGATACAGCAGCGGGTGTGGTATTATAGTCATTATATCGGGGTAGGATTTGTTGGGAGAAGAAGAGCTGTTACGAACATCTGCAAGGTCCTTTTGGGTTCATTCACACGTCCGCAAAATGGGTCCGCATCCATGCCGCAATTTTGCGGAACAGGTGCGGACCCATTCATTTTCAAAGGGGCTGGAATGTGCTGTCAGCATTCGCATTTGCGGATCCGCACTTCCATTCCGCCAAAAAATAGAACATGTCCTATTCTTGTCCACAATTGTGGACAAGAAAAAGCATTTTCTATGAGAGTGCTGGCGATGTGCGGTTCACAAGACGCGGAACGCACATTGCCTGTGTCCGTGTTTTGCGGATTCGCAAAACACATACGGACGTGTGAATGAACCCTTAGACTCTAGACTGGGCTTGGACCATCCGCAGTCAGGTCAGTATACCACATTGCATGCAGAGAAAGCCTTTAATGTCAGGTGGAGCCGGCTGGGGAAGGTTCAGGAAAATCCTACAGCTCAAATCTATACCTTTATCTGACCAAGGGAATGACTCAGGGCTGTTCCCGGTCACCCTTACTATGTAGTATAGCCTTCACACCTTCTTATATCGGGGCTTATTATTTTATCAGGTAATAAAAATAAGGTCCAGTAAAAGTAAAATAGTGTTGTTCACCAATGACATTATTCGCATTCTTGAGACCCCCCCCCCCCCCCCCAAGACCAAAACTAACGGTGTATCTACAGAAATTGTTGGATCTAGAGAGAAAATACGCAGAACGGCACAAAGAAACACCAAACATTATTTGACAAATGAAACACTTTATTAGGGGTTATGCAGGTAAAGATAATGATGACCTATCCTCAGGATATCCTCATCATTATCACACTGGTGGGGGTCAGAGTCCCAGCTCCTCCATTGATCAGCTATTTCAGGAGCCACCACACTCACCGCAGCTCTGGTGAGCACAGCCCGGCTCCTGGCAGCTTTCCAAACACAGCGCCATACATAGTACAGCCATACATAGTACAGCCATACATAGTACAGCCATACATAGTACAGCCATACATAGTACAGCCATACACAGTACAGCCATACACAGTGCAGCCATACACAGTGCAGCCATACACAGTACAGCCATACACAGTACAGCCATACATAGTACAGCCATACATAGTACAGCCATACATAGTACAGCCATACATAGTACAGCCATACACAGTACAGCCATACATAGTACAGCCATACACAGTACAGCCATACATAGTACAGCCATACACAGTACAGCCATATACAGTACAGCCATACATAGTACAGCTATACATAGTACAGCCATACACAGTACAGCCATACACAGTACAGCCATACACAGTACAGCCATACACAGTACAGCCATACATAGTATAGCCATACACAGTACAGCCATACATAGTACAGCCATACATAGTACAGCCATACACAGTACAGCCATACACAGTGCAGCCATACACAGTGCAGCCATACACAGTACAGCCATATATAGTACAGCCATACACAGTACAGCCATACACAGTACAGCCATACACAGTACAGCCATACACAGTACAGCCATACATAGTATAGCCATACACAGTACAGCCATACATAGTGCAGCCATACATAGTACAGCCATACACAGTACAGCCATACACAGTGCAGCCATACACAGTGCAGCCATACACAGTACAGCCATACACAGTGCAGCCATACATAGTACAGCCATACACAGTACAGCCATACATAGTGCAGCCATACACAGTACAGCCATACATAGTGCAGCCATACACAGTACAGCCATACACAGTACAGCCATACACAGTACAGCCATACACAGTACAGCCATACACAGTACAGCCATACATAGTACAGCCATACACAGTACAGCCATACATAGTACAGCCATACATAGTACAGCCATACACAGTACAGCCATACACAGTACAGCCATACATAGTACAGCCATACATAGTACAGCCATACATAGTGCAGCCATACATAGTACAGCGTCTGTGCTTGGTATTGATGGAGCTCTGGCCTCTTCCTATAGCTGATCAGCAAGGATCCGGGATGTCAGTCCCCCACCAATCTGATATTGATAAGCTGTCCAGAGAATAGGTCATCATTAGTAATTCCTGGATAAACCCTTTAAACATGGATCGAGGACAAAAATAGTCCAGTCTATGACAGGAAAACCGTGTGTTCTGAGACAAACAAATCCACTACGTATGTGAATTGCAGATACCACTGACGTTTGTATGCAAGTTTTGGTGTCTGAAAGTTGCCCTGTGAATTTGCTTGGTGCGGATGTACTGAGTGCAATCAATGCAGTCATCAGATTTGATAAGAACAGGGTGTCGGTAACAGGGACCCTTACGGAACCTATCTTGGCAGCACTAACTGCTATTGTAAATCCTCTTAGCACACATGATGTGCAGATTGATGAAGAGGTTGAGGATATGCTTGCAAAGGTACTCC
Source organism: Bufo gargarizans (assembly GCF_014858855.1). NCBI lineage: Eukaryota > Metazoa > Chordata > Amphibia > Anura > Bufonidae > Bufo > Bufo gargarizans. The sequence goes on along the minus strand of NC_058080.1, from coordinate 746,921,661 downwards.
CAGGATTGTGGGTAAAGAGTAAAACTGATCACTCGGCGCTCGACTTGTCTGTCTGTCTGTCGGTCATGTGACGCTGGCCACGTCACATGACCCTCCATCCCCACAATAAATACAGGCGGCCTGCTGGCTACAGGTTGCCTGTGATTTTCGTCCTATAGGCTGTGTACGCTATTGTTATTAAGCTACCTCTGGAATTGAACTTCGATCCGCTTCTTGACACCTCTTCTACCTGCTCCCTGTACCTTGACGCTACCTCTCGGATATTGACCTCGGCTTGTTTGTCTTTGCCTTTTCCCTTGTTCTGACGTGACCTCCTGGACTGAACTCGGCTAGTTGACCCGCCTTGCCTTCCGTTTTTGTTCTACCTCTTGTCTTCTCAGTGGCTGTCCTCTTCCCTGCTGTCTCTTTCTCTCTGCTTGCACTTAGTAGGCTAGGGACTGTCACCCAGTTGCGCTCCGTCACCTAGGGCGGGTGGTGCAAGTAGGAAGGGACAGGGGACCGGGTGGCAGCTCAGAGGGTGCACCTCCGCTCTATCTTGATTCCCGTGACTCTACCCGTGACAGATTCACAGGCCCAAATTCAGCATGGACCCTATACAGAGCCTCACCGATCATGTGCAGGGTCTTGCTCAAATAGTACAGGAACTTGGGGAGAGACTACAAGTTCAGGAGACCGTCCAAACTCCCCCTATTCTTGCTCCCGCCACCGTTCAGGTGGAACCTCACATTAAATTGCCCGATCGGTTTTCGGGTGACCGCCAAAGTTTTTTAGCTTTCAAGGAAAGCTGTAAACTTTATTTTCGACTACGACCCCACTCCTCTGGCCCTGACCCACAGAGGGTTGGTATTATCATTTCCTTGCTTCAAGGGGACCCCCAGGAATGGACCTTTTCTTTACCACCAGATTCCCCTTGTCTTAGCTCTGTGGACCTCTTTTTCCAGGCGTTAGGGGTTTGTTATGATGAACCTGAATCTTAAGGCCCTCACCCAGGGAAATTGTCCCGTGGAGGATTATTGTACGCAGTTTCGCAAGTGGTGCGTCCCTTCGGGCTGGAACGAACCAGTGCTCAAATGTCAATTTAGGGCAGGCTTTACTGAAAAGTTAAAGGATATGTTATCCCTGTCCTTACTCTTTAGAGGAGACCATGATGCTAGCCATTAGACTAGATAGACGGATCAAAGAGAGACAGCGGGAGCATTTGTTTTCTCCTCATACCCTTCTTCAACCTAAGACTCCCCCCCCTTGAACCCAGAATGGAAGCCCATTCGGACGAGCCCATGCAACTTGGGATGACGCGAAGAGAACTATGCCGTCATCGCGGCTCTTGTTTTTATTGTGGGGATCCCGAACACTGGATCTGTCAGTGTCGTAAAGCTCCGCCTTCTGGAAAATCATCCAAGTCTGAGGGATTCCAATACAAGGTACTCCCAGAGGTGGTAAGAAGTAAACTATTGCTGCCGGTTTCTATTACCTTTGGGGTCTTAAAGGGGTCAGGAAATGCCTTTGTGGATTCAGGGTCAGCTTTTAGTTTTATTGATTACAAATTCGTTGATCAGATGGGAATTCCTTTACTAGAATTACCCACCCATATCCAGGTTGTCACCATCGATTCTACCCCCCTGCTAGAGTGCACAGTAAAACTCTGTACTCCGGAGGTTACCCTATCTGTAGGGATCTGCCACTCTGAGAAATGTTCCTTCTTTATTTTAGAGAATCTTCCAGTTCAGGTAGTCCTTGGTATGCCCGGGCTTCAGCAACACAATCCGGTCATTAACTGGAGTTCGGGCGAGTTAGAGAGATGGGGGCCTAAATGTAATTCTTGCTTAACCATAGTTCAAGCTGGGGTCTCATCAGATATTCCTCATTTTATTGCTGATTATTCAGATGTTTTTTCCACCACTGAGACAGATACTCTCCCTCCCCATAGGTCTTATGACTGTGTTATTGACTTGATACCTGAGTCCAAATTTCCGAAAGGACGGACTTATAATCTATATAGTCCGGTCCTGAGCGCAAGTCCATGAAAGACTACATCCAGGAGAGTCTCAAGAAGGGACCTATTATGCCCTCTACCTCTCCCCTGGGAGCAGGATTCTTTTTTGTTATAAAGAAAGACGGTGGTCTCAGGCCCTGCATTGACTACAGAAATTTAAATAGAATTACTACACTACGTGCAGAATTATTAGGCAAATGAGTATTTTGACCACATCATCCTCTTTATGCATGTTGTCTTACTCCAAGCTGTATAGGCTCGAAAGACTACTACCAATTAAGCATATTAGGTGATGTGCATCTCTGTAATGAGAAGGGGTGTGGTCTAATGACATCAACACCCTATATCAGGTGTGCATAATTATTAGGCAACTTCCTTTCCTTTGGCAAAATGGGTCAAAAGAAGGACTTGACAGGCTCAGAAAAGTCACAAATAGTGAGATATCTTGCAGAGGGATGCAGCACTCTTAAAATTGCAAAGCTTCTGAAGCGTGATCATCGAACAATCAAGTGTTTCATTCAAAATAGTCAACAGGGTCGCAAGAAGCGTGTGGAAAAACCAAGGCGCAAAATAACTGCCCATGAACTGAGAAAAGTCAAGCGTGCAGCTGCCAAGATGCCACTTGCCACCAGTTTGGCCATATTTCAGAGCTGCAACATCACTGGAGTGCCCAAAAGCACAAGGTGTGCAATACTCAGAGACATGGCCAAGGTAAGAAAGGCTGAAAGACGACCACCACTGAACAAGACACACAAGCTGAAACGTCAAGACTGGGCCAAGAATTATCTCAAGACTGATTTTTCTAAGGTTTTATGGACTGATGAAATGAGAGTGAGTCTTGATGGGCCAGATGGCTGGATTGGTAAAGGGCAGAGAGCTCCAGTCCGACTCAGACGCCAGCAAGGTGGAGGTGGAGTACTGGTTTGGGCTGGTATCATCAAAGATGAGCTTGTGGGGCCTTTTTGGGTTGAGGATGGAGTCAAGCTCAACTCCCAGTCCTACTACCAGTTTCTGGAAGACACCTTCTTCAAGCAGTGGTACAGGAAGAAGTCTGCAAGGTAAGAAAAACATGATTTTCCTGCAGGACAATGCTCCATCACACGCGTCCAAGTACTCCACAACGTGGCTGGCAAGAAAGGGTATAAAAGAAGAAAATCTAATGACATGGCCTCCTTGTTCACCTGATCTGAACCCCATTGAGAACCTGTGGTCCATCATCAAATGTGAGATTTACAAGGAGGGAAAACAGTCCACCTCTCTGAACAGTGTCTGGGAGGCTGTGGTTGCTGCTGCACGCAATGTTGATGGTGAACAGATCAAAACACTGACAGAATCCATGGATGGCAGGCTTTTGAGTGTCCTTGCAAAGAAAGGTGGCTATATTGGTCACTGATTTGTTTTTGCTTTGTTTTTGAATGTCAGAAATGTATATTTGTGAATGTTGAGATGTTATATTGGTTTCACTGGTAAAAATAAATAATTGAAATGGGTATATATTTGTTTTTTGTTAAGTTGCCTAATAATTATGCACAGTAATAGTCACCTGCACACACAGATATCCCCCTAAAATAGCTAAAACTAAAAACAAACTAAAAACTACTTCCAAAAATATTCAGCTTTGATATTAATGAGTTTTTTGGGTTCATTGAGAACATGGTTGTTGTTCAATAATAAAATTAATCCTCAAAAATACAACTTGCCTAATAATTCTGCACTCCCTGTATTAGATAAATAAAGTTGCCCAACCGGCGAGAGTAAACGAATAGCGCTCGCCAGCTACCACGGTACTGAAATGTATAGAAAGAAGAGGTAGCGTAATCTAAGACTTAACGTTTAATAGATATACAGTTAAAAAACACGGACATAACACATGATATCAAAAAATCAAAAAAGTGTGCACACCACAAACGTGTCACAAACATAAATGCACATGATCACAATAGGAGACCACATTAATATGGTAAGGCCCATGTGAAAAAGGTAACTCTATACTCCGAATCAGGTATGCGTTCCACAGAAAAATATATATATAAACGGGAACAGTCTTACCAGTGGGTGATGGTCATCTGGGTATGGTGGCGCAGTCCCAGAAGACAGTGTTACCTATGGAACAGGGTCCCAGATAAGGCGAACTGTCCCTAGAAAACCCTACCAGGCCTATAGAACCCTATGACCTGGCTAAGGGCCGCACGTCAGGGAACTAAACAAGAGTGTGAAATTCCCTGGACAACCCTAACTAGGGGTACACAGTGACAAATTCACTGTGGTGCGTAAGATCCCTACGCGTTTCGTCTCAAGGTTAAAGCCCCAGACTCATCAGGGGATCAGGGGCTAGCATGGGAGGGAGTATGTCCTTATTGACTGGTGTCACGAACAGACAGTCCCCATGCTACTGGATGCAGTCTAGCAGCAAGGGACTAGGATACAGAGGGGACTTGGTCAGGGCTACTGAACAGCGTGTCGCTGGTGAGGTACAGTCCCTATTCTCTAATGATGGGGGTCCCTCTGTCCTAGTAACTGCAGGTAAGGGGTAGCGTATGGCACTTCCCTGTACACGTGTATCGCCGTCCACGATTTAAATGTGCGTCCTGACACGCGCGGGCCCCGCGATTATGCTGACATAATGATCGCATCACCAGCCTAAACAGAGAGGACGTGTGTGGGGGCGCGGCTAACGCTGACGTGCCGGTGATGCCTTGTTAGATGTGGCTAAGCGGCGCGTCACTAAAAAAGGGGCTGGTTACTCCAACAGGAGTGTGCGCATCCCTCGGGCATTGGAGGAGGCTTAAAGAGGCAGGCAACACTTGTAAGCGGCGACAAGCCATTGATATGAAGAGGCTGGAGATATAAACGGCGAAGCACAAGTATATATTTATAGAAGCTGATGATGTCGCCAAATTGGACAGCAACAAAACGGCACATAAAATACAGTAAAGCCTAGAGGACACATTTAGTTCACCAGCTGCTAGGCATGGGAACCGGTAAACACGGGTAATACAGGGTAGAGGTAGTAATGCAGCACGCCAGACCTGCAGGGTCACGGTATGGGCAATCGAGGGTTACTCACTTTTTGGAGGACCCTGGGCAGGCATGCAGCAGTGAATGAGAGGCAGACACTAGTTCCTCTGGGGCACACTCTGGGTGTAGAGACCTGGCCTGATGTTGGGTGAGGTGCCCTGGTTGTTGCAGGGGTTTAGAGTGCCTTAGGTAAGGTCCCTTTAAGGATCGTGACGCCAGTGCCTGTAACGGTGGCACACCGGTTGGTAGGAATAGTAATTGAGGTACACAGATTGCAGGGTGAACCAAACGTAGCTTTACTTGGTAAACAGTCCAACTTTGTACAGTCAATTGCAGAGGTTAATGATGATGATGCAGTCCCTTGAACACAATGTCCCAAGCAGGCTTACTTCACAATGATGGCAGGTATTAATCATGCAAGATACTTGGAGGGCAAACAGTTAATGCTTTGCAGTGCAATGCTGCTCTATCCCCTCAGCTATTCTAGCTGGCTGGATCCCAAGGCCCGGATGCCTAGTGCTGGCTTAAATCCTTGGTAAAAAATTCCTTCCTCCAGTATAGACCCTTGCTCTTCACTTTATAGTGTTTCTGCCCATCAGGTTACTTATCTGTACTTGGTTGTATGATCTTCTCTTGGCAGGGAAACTGCAGGTTGTTCCCAGGAGGTCCTCTCCTACTACTGGGGTATCTCAACTGAGCTAAGCTTAGCCTCAGGAGCTTCAGGCTGACGAGGTAACTCCTCTAGTCCCCTGGAATACACTCGGTCTCCAAGCAAGCTGTAATCCTTCTAGCCTCTTGGTACAGCTAGAAACCAGGACTGTCCAGCTGCATGTCAGGAGGAGGCCCTCAGCATATCTTGGGCTGGTTCCTTCTCACTTCTGTCTCCACAGACTCCTGACTATGACCTAACCCCTCCCTGTCTGGGCCTGGACATTTATACTAGGGGCTCCCTATCTCCCTCTAGTGTCTGGGATGTCTAATTACACCCAACTAGGCCTGTCATGCATAATACAGGGGAAACCATTGCATGTAAAAACACATAAAAAATGCATTAAAGTGCACAGTAAAATGTAACATCACTGTCCCTTGTGATTAGAAGTAACACGTGACCCAATTGACCCTTGTGTAGTGCCCACTCCTACCTAGTGGGACACTACAGTAACCCCATACTGTGCTAAATAAACAGCCCAAACCTAGAGGATGTAGCAGTTAAATAAAGCATCCGAAACCCAATTGTTCATTGAGTCCATTGGGACTGGGAGTATTCAGTTTATATATCCACTATGTTTCTCTCTGGAGGATACGTCTATCCCAGTCCCCTCCCCTAGGGGGTCTAGTGATTACTTCAATGCCCTTGATTTTTAGGACACTTCTCAAACCTTGGTGGCACTCGTTCACATGCCTTGCCACTGATGTGTCCCTTTTATTCCGGACATCATTTAAGTGTTCCCCAATACGGCGCCAAAACTCTCTTTTTGTTTTACCGACGTATTGGGTACCACAATCACAGGTAATTAGGTATACCAATCCTGATGTGCGGCAGTTGATGAAGCCATTTATGTGATGGTTGTACCCGTTATCACGATTGACGAATGACTTACCAGTTTGTACAAAATTGCAGAAACTGCAACTGCCGCACCTAAAGCAGCCCTTCACAGGACCACCCAGCCAGGTTTTGTGGCCGGATGCTCCGGCGAAGTGGCTATACACTAAACGGTCTCTCAAATTCCTGCCCCTCCGATACGTGATGGAGGGGTAGGGTTTGAGGACTTTACCCAAGTCTAGGTCCATAAGGAGGGTATCCCAGTGTTTGGCGATGATACTGCGGACTTGGCCCGCTGCTGTATCAAATGTACCAATCACTCGCATGGTGTTAGTAGTCTCACCCTCTGGGTGGCTGGTAGCATGGAGCAAGTCTGTACGTTCTTTGGCTAAAGCTTTCTGGAAGGCCATACGCAGAACCTTGTCTGGATAGCCCCGTTCGCGGAACCTCCTGTGTAGGTCACCTGCCTGATTGATGAATTCTGCGTCATTAGAGCAATTGCGTCTAAGACGCAGATATTGCCCTGTGGGAATTCCTCTTTTCAGGGGACCTGGATGGTTACTCTCCCACTTTAACAAGGAATTAGTAGATGTCGGTTTGCGATAAATACAGGTCTCAATTTGCCCAGATGAACCTTTATGAATCAAGATGTCTAAGAATGGCAGGCGATCCTTCTTAATGACTGATGTAAATCGCTAATTAATCTGGCTATTGTTGAGACCAGCCACGAATTCCTTAAATGACCGTTCTGGCCCGCTCCAGATGACGAAAATATCATCAATGAAGCGTGACCACATTACTACATTGGTGAGGCCAGTCATCGGGGGGTCACCAAATACCATGGTTTCTTCCCACCAGCCCAGGAGCAGATTAGCGTACGAAGGCGCACAAGAACTGCCCATGGCAGTGCCCCTGAGCTGGTGGAAGTACGTGCCATTAAAAAGAAAGCAGTTACGTGTCAATACGAACTGCAGAAGTTCAATAATGAGGTCGTTATGGCTCAAGAACTGTTGGCCCCTTGCCCTCAGAAAGTGGTTGATGGCCGAGATGCCTGCCTCGTGGGGTATTGAGGAATACAGGGCCTCTACATCAATTGATGAGAGGAACCAGTTGTCCTCAATCGAGATACCCTCAAGTTTGGTCAAAAGGTCACCCGTGTCCCTGATATATGAGGGGAGACTTTCGACAAATGGTCTTAACAGTTGGTCAATATATATATAACAATATTGTGACAGACTGCCTACCCCAGACACTATGGGGCGCCCCTTCAAGAGTGACACCCCTTTATGTATCTGGGAAGGCAGTAAAATGTAGCCATCACTGGATGTAGAGGATACAAAAAGTTAAGTTCGTTCTGACTAATGAGATGGTTAAATTTCGCTTTCAACAGAATCTCGCAAAGCTCTGATCTATATTGCATAGTGGGATCCATAGGAATGGATTCATAGTTAACCCTATCCTTCAAGATAGTGAGACACATAGAGCGGTATGTGGAGGTGTCCATTACTACCACGTTTCCCCCCTTATCGGATGGCTTGATAGTGATGGACATCTCCTTTTCCAGATTGCCAATAGCCAACCTCTCCTCGCGACTACAATTATGTCTAAAGGGAGATGGTTCAAGCGTTGTTAAGTCAGTGATCGTATGTTTAAGAAACACATCTATACAAGAGACGTCCCCCAGCGGTGGCATTCTGCAGCTTTTGTTTTTTAATTCTGTAAAGGGACCAAATCCTTTGTTGGAAAATGGCTCAGAATCAAGGTTATAGAGGATTTTAACGTCCTCCAAGATCTCCGCCGGTATGCCCAGTTCTCGGCTTTCCTTTTTTTGTTGGATCTTAAAGTGCTTGTGCCATCTTAGTCTGCGCGCAAACAGGTGGAGATCTTTAATCCAATTGAAAGTTTCAAAATTGGAGGTAGGGACAAATGATAGTCCACGGCCGAGTACTGAAATTTCGGCAGAGGGCCTTTCACATGGGCCTTACCATATTAATGTGGTCTCCTATTGTGATCATGTGCATTTGTGTTTGTGACACGTTTGTGGTGTGCACACTTTTTTGATTTTTTGATATCATGTGTTATGTCCGTGTTTTCTAACTGTATATCTAATAAACGTTAAGTCTTAGATTACGCTACCTCTTCTTTCTATAGAATTACTATTAGGAATCAGTATTCCATCCCGTTGATTCCTGATTTGTTTAACCAGATTTTGGTTGCTTCTTGGTTTTCTAAATTTGATTTGAGAGGAGCTTATAACCTAGTTCATATTAAGGAGGGAGATGAGTGGAAAACTGCTTTTAATACTCCAGAGAGATACTTTGAGTATCTGGTTATTCCATTCGGTCTTTGCAATGCCCCAGCTGTGTTTCAGAATTTCATAAATTATATTTTTAGAGAACTTATTGGCAAAGTTATGATTGTTTATCGCAATTATATTCTTGTCTTTTCACCTGACTGGGATTCTCATGTGTCTCACATCAGACTGAGAACCATTTGTCTGTTAAATTAGAGAAATGTGTATTTGGAGTTCAAGAGATCCCCTATCTTGGCTATATTCTTACTCCTCATTTATTTAAAATGGATCCCAGTAAGGTTCAGGCTAACCAAGACTGGGTAAGACCATCCTCCTTAAAGGCACGCCAACGTTTTTTTAGGATTCGCCAATTTTTACCGTAAATTCATAAAGCATTTTTCTGTTATTGCCAAACCCCTCACGGATCTAACTAAAAAAGGTTTGGATCTGGTTAACTGGTGGTTGGAGGCCTGTTGAGCCTTTGCTACCCTAAAAAATTGTTTCCAAATGGCTCCAGTCTTGGTTCAGCCCGATACCGAGGAACATTTTGTGGTGGAGGTTGATGCCTCAGAGGATAGTGTGGGGGCCGCCCTTTCACAGGGGTACTCTAACCTCACTAATTTAACCTCTTCCGGACACAGGGCGTACAGGTACGCCCTTATGTCCTGGAACTTAAGGACACAGGGCGTATATTTTCGATCACAGAAACTTTAGTATTCCTAAAATATATATTTATCTCCCCCCCCCCTGCACCCCTGAATGATTTTATCCCGGTGGGAGGTGCAGGGGGGGGTGCGAGCGGTGCGGGTGGTGCGGGAGGCGGGCGGTGCGGCAGGCAGGATCGCAATCCCCCGCCCGCCTCCCCCTTGAATAATCGTTGGTGGCCAGTAGGTATACGAGGGTGTCAGCACATTGCTGACACCCTGGTATAAACCGCTGACATCTGTGATGCGATGTCAGACGTTTAACCCTTTCCATACCGCAGTCCGTACGGACCGCTGTATAGAAGAGGTTAACAGTCAGGGAGCTCCCTCCCTCTCCCATCGGGGGGCTGCTGTACCTTTGCAGCCCCCCGATGGGAGAGGGAGAGAGACCCCAAACAGCCCCCAGACAGCTCCCCTCCTTAACCTTCCCCGTCTGCCACAACTTTGCAGACGTCAAGCTGTCCATGGTGCTGAACAGATCTGTGCTAAAGGCATAGATCTGTTCAGACAAAGTGTAAGTAAAATACAGTACAAAACACTATACAGTGTACTGTACTGTATTATACAGACATCAGACCCACTGGATCTTCAAGAACCAGTGGGTCTGGGTAAAAAAAAGTGAAAAAAGTGAAAAAAATGTAAGAATCAAAGAACACATTTATCACTGATTAAAAATGAAAACAATAAAATTCCCTACACATGTTTGATATCACCGCATCCGTAACGACCTGATCTATAAAACGGCCATGTTACTTTACACGAACGATGAACGCCATAAAAATAAAAAACTATGATGAAATTGAAATTTTGCCCACTTTACTTCCCAAAAAAGGTAATAAAAGTGATCAAAAAAGTCGTATGTACGCCAAAATAGTACCAATCAAACCGTCACCTCATCCCGCAAAAATCATACCCTACCCAAGATATTTGCCCAAAAACTGAAAAAACTATGGCTCTCAGACTATGGATACACTGAAGCATGATTTTTTTTTTCAAAAATGAAATCATTGTGTAAAACTTACATAAATAAAAAAATTGTATACATATTAGGTATCGCCGCGTCCGTGACAACCTGCTCTATAAAAATATTACAGGATCTAACCTGTCTGATGAATTTTGAAAGTAACAAAAAATAAAAACGGTGCCAAAACAGCTATTTCATGTTATCTTGCCTCACAAAAAGTGTAATATAGAGCAACCACAAATCATATGTACCCTAAACTACTAGTACCAACAATACTGCCACCCTATCCCGTAGTTTCTAAAATGGGGTCCATTTTTTGGAGTTTCTACTCTAGGGGTGCATCAGGGGGGCTTCAAATGGGACATTGTGTAAAAAAAAAACGGTCCAGCAAAATCTGCCTTCCAAAACCGTATGGCATTCCTTTCCTTCTGCACCCTGCCGTGTGCCTGTACAGCAGTTTACGACCACATATGGGGTGTTTCTGTAAACTACAGAATCAGAGCCATAAATATTTAGTTTTGTTTGGCTGTTAACCCTTGCTTTGTAACTGGAAAAAAATATATTAAAATGGAAAATCTGCCCAAAAAGTGAAATTTTGAAATTGTATCTCTATTTTTCATTAAATCTTGTGGAACACCTAAAGGGTTAACAAAGTTTGTAAAATCAGTTTTGAATACCTTGAGGGGTGTATTTTCTTAGATGGAGTCACTTTTATGGAGTTATTACTCTAGGGGTCCATCAGGGGGGCTTCAAATGGGACATGGTGTCAAAAAAACCAGTCCAGCAAAATCTGCCTTCCAAAACCATATGGCGCACCTTTCCCTCTACGCCCTACTGTGTGCCCGTACAGTAGTTTACGGCCACATATGGGGTGTTTCTGCAAACTATAGAATCGGGGCAATAAATATAGCATTTTGATTGGCTGTTAACCCTTGCTTTATTACTGGAAAAAATGGATTAAAATGGAAAATTTTCCCCAAAATTTAAATTCTCAAATTTCATCTCCATTTGCCAATAACTCTTGTGCAACACCTAAAGGGTTAACAAAGTTTGTAAAATCAGTTTTGAATACCTTGAGGGTGTAGTTTCTTAGGTGGGTCACTTTTGTAGAGTTTCTACTCTAGGGGTGCATCAGGGGGGCTTCAAATGGGACATGGTGTCAAAAAAAACAGTCCAGCAAAATTTGCCTTCCAAAAACCAAACGACGCACCTTTCACTCTACGCCCTACTGTGTGGCCGTACAGTAATTTACGGCCACATATGGAGTGTTTCTGTAAACGGCAGAGTCAGGGAAATAAAGATACATTCTTGTTTGGCTGTTAACCCTTGCTTTGTTAGTGTAAAAATGGGTTAAAATTGAACATGGGTTAAAACAGGAAGGGGGGGCAAAAGAGTGAAAATAAAAGAGTCCAATTGCCCCCCGAAACAATGCCAGAACATGTCAGAAGCACAGAGGTTAAGAAATGATAAGCTCAGAGTCCTGTCTACAAATGCTCGCAGTTTAGGTAAAAAAATCAATGAACTTGAGTCAATAATGGCATCTGAGAATGTAGATTTAGTGGCTGTTACGGAGACATGGTTTAATGAAAGAAATGACTGGGACATAACCATACCAGGGTACTCTTTATACAGAAGAGACAGAGAAGGCAAGAAAGGAGGAGGAGTGGCCCTGTATGTGAAAGATAGCATTAAATCTAACCTAATACAAGTTGGTGAGGCCAACATAGAGTCAGTTTGGGTTACGATGCAGTTTGCTAATCATGCAGTAACTCGTGTAGGTGTGATATATAGACCACCTGATCAAGTTAAAGAACTAGATGATCTACTAGTTGAAGAAATAGCTAAAATGACAATGAAAGGAGAAGTTATCATTATGGGAGATTTCAATCTTCCAGATATAAACTGGAAAACCAAAATAGCAAGTTCTACCAGGAGTACAGATATTCTAAATTCCCTACTGGGATTATCCCTACAACAAATGGTTGAGGAGCCAACCCGGAGGGAGGCCATTTTGGATTTGATATTCACAAATGGGGATTCGGTATATGATGTCACTGTAGGCGAAACCTTGGGATCTAGTGATCACCAGTCAGTGTGGTTTAATATAAGAACTGTGAAAGAGTCCCACCACACAAAAACAAAAGTTTTAGATTTTAGAAAAACAGACTTTTTGTGAAATTAGTCATAAATGAGTCCTTATCAGACTGGAACGGATTACATGGAGTCCAGGAGAAATGGGACTACTTAAAAGGTGCATTATTGAAGGCAACAGAAAATTGCATTAGACTTGTCAGTAAAAGCAAAAAAAGGAAGAGACCACTGTGGTACTCAGCAGAAGTGGCCCAAATCATTAAAAATAAAAAGCTAGCATTTTGTAATTATAAAAAAACCCAGAGCAATGAAGATAAGGAAATCTACAAGATTAGGCAGAAAGAGGCCAAGCAAGTTATAAGAACTTCTAAAGCTCAGGCAGAAGAAAAACTAGCTCAGTCTATGAAAAAAGGGGATAAGACATTCTTCAGATATATAAATGAAAAAAGGAAATTAAAACAAGGAATAACTAAATTAAAAACAAAGGACGGAAGGTATGTAGAAGAGAATAAAGGGCTAGCCGACTGCCTTAATGAATACTTCTGTTCAGTTTTTACAAGAGAAAAAGAAGGAGAAGGACCTCCACTAGAAAGGATGACTATTAAATCGTTTGATGCATGTGTCTTTACAGAGGAAGATGTTCTAAGTTTGCTGTCTAAAGTGAAGACAAATAAGTCACAGGGGCCTGATGAGATACACCCAAAATTATTAAAAGAGCTTAGTGGTGAGCTGGCAAAACCGTTAACAGATTTATTTAACCGATCATTAGTAACAGGAGTCGTCCCGGAAGATTGGAAATTGGCAAATGTCGTGCCCATTCACAAGAAAGGTAGTAGGGAGGAATCGAGCAACTATAGACCAGTGAGTCTGACATCAATAGTAGGCAAATTAATGGAAACCCTACTAAAGGATAGGATTGTGGAACATCTAAAAAAACAACATGGGTTTACTTCAGGGAGATCATGTCAAACAAATCTTATAGATATTTTTGACTGGGTGACTAAAATAATAGATGGTGGAGGTGCAGTAGACATCGCATATCTAGATTTTAGTAAGGCTTTTGACACTGTCCCACATAGAAGACTTATCAATAAACTGCAGTCATTGAGCATGGACTCCCATATTGTTGAGTGGATTAGGCAGTGGCTGAGTGACAGACAACAGAGGGTTGTAGTCAATGGAGAACATTCAAAACAAGGTCATGTTACCAGTGGGATTCCACAGGGATCTGTACTGGGACCAATTTTGTTTAATATCTTCATAAGTGATATTGCAAAAGGCCTCGATGGTAAGGTTTGTCTTTTTGCTGATGACACAAAGATATGTAACAGGGTTGATGTTCCTGGAGGGAAACGCCAAATGGAAAAGGATTTAGGAAAACTAGAAGAATGGTCAGAACTCTGGCAACTGAAATTTAATGTGGATAAGTGCAAGATAATGCACCTGGGGCGTAAAAACCCAAGGGCAGAATATAGAATATTTGACACAGTCCTGACCTCAGTATCTGAGGAAAGGGATTTAGGAGTAATTATTTCAGAAGACTTAAAGGTGGGAAGACAATGTAATAAAGCAGCACGAAATGCCAGCAGAATGCTTGGATGTATAGGGAGAGGTATAAGCAGTAGAAAGAGTGAAGTGCTTATGCCGCTGTACAGAACACTGGTGAGACCTCACTTGGAGTATTGTGCGCAGTACTGGAGGCCATATCTCCAGAAGGATATAGATACTCTAGAGAGAGTTCAGAGAAGAGCTACTAAACTAGTACATGGATTGCAGGATAAAACTTACCAGGAAAGGTTAAAGGACCTTAACATGTAGAGCTTGGAAGAAAGAAGAGACAGAGGGGATATGATAGAAACTTTTAAATACATAAAGGGAATCAACTCGGTAAAGGAGGAGAGCATATTTAAAAGAAGAAAAACTACCACAAGAGGACACAGTTTTAAATTAGAGGGGCAAAGGTTTAAAAGTAATATAAGGAAGTATTACTTTACTGAGAGAGTAGTGGATGCATGGAATAGCCTTCCTGCAGAAGTGGTAGCTGCAAATACAGTGAAGGAGTTTAAGCATGCATGGGATAGGCATAAGGCTATCCTTCATATAAGATAGGGCCAGGGACTATTCATAGGATTCAGATATATTGGGCAGACTAGATGGGCCAAATGGTTCTTATCTGCCGACACATTCTATGTTCTATGTTCTATGTTAACATTAGGCAAAAAAATTTAATTCTCAAATTTCATCCCCATTTGCCAATAACTCTTGTGCAACACCTAAAGGGTTAACAAAGTTTGTAAAATCAGTTTTGAATACCTTGAGGGGTGTAGTTTATAGAATGGGGTCATTTTTGGGTGGTTTCTATTATGTAAGCCTCGCAAAGTGACTTCAGACCTGTAGTGGTCCCTAAAAAATTTTTTTTTTGGGTACATTTCTGAAAAATTTCAAGATTTCCTTCTAAACTTCTAAGCCTTGTAACATCCCCAAAAAATTAAATATCATTCTCAAAATAATTCAAACATGAAGTAGACATATGGGGAATGTAAAGTCATCACAATTTTTGGGGGGTATTACTATGTATTACAGAAGTAGAGAAACTGAAACTTAGAAATTCGCTAATTTTTCCACATTTTTGGTAAATTAGGTATTTTTTTATGCAAAGAAAAATAACTTCTTTGACCCACTTTTAGCAGTGTCATGAAGTACAATATGTGAGGAAAAAACAATCTCAGAATGGCCTGGATAAGTAAAAGCATTTTAAAGTTATCAGCACTTAAAGTGACACTGGTCAGATTTGCAAAAGATGGCCTAGTCCTTAAGGGGTTAAGGCCATGCACCTTCTTCTCTCGCAAGTTCTCTCCTTTGGAGAGAAATTACGATATTGGAAACCGCGAGTTACTGGCCAGTAAATGAGCATTTGAGGAGTGGAGGCATTTTTTAGAAGGGGCTAGACACCGTATTACTGTTCTCACTGATCATAAGAACTTAGTGTTTCTTGAGGCGGCCAAACGCCCTAATCCTAGACAAGCCAAATGGGCCCTGTTTTTTACTCGTTTTAACTTTTCTGTTACTTTCAGACCAGGAAGTAAAAACGTAAAGGCAGATGCCTT
This sequence comes from Bufo gargarizans, assembly GCF_014858855.1. NCBI lineage: Eukaryota > Metazoa > Chordata > Amphibia > Anura > Bufonidae > Bufo > Bufo gargarizans. Next base: position 746,905,948 of record NC_058080.1, on the reverse strand, counting down.
GTCCCGGAGTTTTAATGCCGTCCAACCTCCTGATACCCCCCCGAAACCCATCTTGCCGACAAACATCTTTGTGGCATCAGTTTCTGCGGATCTTTCCTCTGAGATTCAACAGGCTCAGCAACTTGCTCCTTCACAAACACCGGCAGATAAGTTGCTTGTTCCTGAATGCTTTCGTGTTCAATTATTGGGTGAATGTCATGACCCCGTGCTCTGTGGTCATCCAGGTATTGCTGCCACTAAGGAATTGCTGCTGAGGTCTTTCTGGTGGCCCACTTTGTCTAAAGATGTACGGTCTTAAGTTTTAGCTTGCAATGTTTGTGCCCGGTCTAAGACCCCAAGAACACATCCCGCTGGTGAACTACAACCACTACCCATTCCCTGTAAGCCATGGTCTCACATCTCCATGGATTTTATTTCTGATCTGCCCCTCTATGAGGGGAAGTCACTGGTGTGGGTAGTGGTTGACCGTTTTAGCAAGATGGTGCACTTTGTTCCTTTAAGTAAGCTCCCTGATGCAAAGACCTTAGCATCCTTGTTAATTGAACATGTGGTACGTCTGCATGGTGTCCCTGAGAATATCGTCTGTGATAGAGGCGTTCAGTTTGTTTCTAGCTTTTGGAGGGCTTTTTGTAGAAGATGCGACATCTCTTTGTCCTTTTCGTCTGCTTTCCATCCACAGACCAATGGGCAGACGGAACTGTTAAATCAGGCAGTGGAGCTTTTTCTAAGGTGCTATGTATCGCATAATCAACTCCTATGGGTGAGATTCCTCCCATTGGCAGAATTTGCCATCAACAATCAACAATTCTTCCACGGGGATGTCTCCTTTTTTTTGTAACAGTGGTTTACATCCTCGCTTTAGTTCTAGTCACTCTGTATCCTCACTCAACCCGCAGGCAGATTCTTTTACCTCTAGACTGTGCACAGTCTGGGCACAGGTTCAATCGAACCTGGAAAAGGCCCAGGAAACCCAATGTAAACATGCCAATAAGAGACATTCCAAGGGGGGAAATTTTGTACTCGGCGATAAGGTGTGGTTGTCGACTAAAAATCTTGCTTTGAAACAATGTTCTAAGAAATTCTTGCCACGTTTTTACTGGACAATACAATATTATTGAGCTTATTAACCCAGTATCTTTTAGACTTAAGCTACCCGACTCCCTCTGTATACATGATGTGTTCCGTAAGTAGTTACTTAAGAAATATGTGTCACCAGCGGCTCCAGTTAAGAAACCTTGAGGGTCAGGAGGAATTGATTATTTCTAAAATAATAGATGTGAGAAAGATTAGAAATTCCTTTCAATACCTGGTCCACTGGAAAGGTTTTGGACCTGAGGAAAGGTTCTGGATACCTATGTCTAGGAAGCATGCTTCCAGGTTAATTACTAAATTTCACCGGGAACACCCTGAAAAACCTCGTCCACAATGCTTGGGTCCGGTGGCCCCTCGTAAAAGGGGGGGGGTACTGTAATGGTGCGCCGAAGGCGCACTCGGTCTCCCATCAGCCACAGACCTGCTGCTTAGCTTCGGAAGTGAGGATGTGTGTTTGGCCTCGTTCCCAGGGTGGCTGTGCTAGCTGGGAGGCTCCCTGCTCCTAGGTCTGCCTTGAGTGCCGAGCTGATCACTCGGCGCTCGACTTGTCTGTCTGTCGGTCATGTGACGCTGGCCAAGTCATATGACCCTCACTCCCCACAATAAATACAGGCGGCCTGCTGGCTACAGGTTGCCTGTGATTTTCGTCCTATAGGCTGTGTACGCTATTGTTATTAAGCTACTTCTGGAATTGAACCTCGATCCGCCTCTTGACACCTCTTCTGCCTGCTTCCTGTACCTTGACGCTACCTCTCGGATTTTGACCTCGGCTTGTTTACGGATTTGTCTTTGCCTCTTCCCTTGTTCTGATGTGACCTCCTGGACTGACCTCGGCTAGTTGACCCGCCTCACCTTCCCTTTTTGATTTTTGTTCTACCTCTTGTCTGCTTATTGTAACTTCTCAGTGGCTGTCCTCTTCCCTGCTGTCTCTTTCTCTTTGCTTGTACTTAGTAGGTTAGGGACTGTCGCCCAGTTGTGCTCCGTCACCTAGGGCGGGTGGTGCAAGTAGGAAGGGACAGGGGACCGGGTGGCAGCTCAGGGGGTGCACCTCCGCTCTATCTTGATTCCTGTGATTCTACCCGTGACACCAGCACCGCCTGTATCCAGGAATCTCCTCCTTGCTCACGAAGTAAGATTGTCAGATTCCTTCCCTGAGGCTGATGCCAGCACAAGGAAGGAACACTATGCCGGCACTGCGCATGCGCGAGCTCGCACATCGCGAGATTACGGCGATCTGACTTTCTGAGCAAGGAGGAGATTCCTGGATATAGGCGGTGCTGAGCTCCTTCACAGCATGGCTGGGCTCCAGAACGGTTAGTGCAGCCCCTTTGGCTCCTTACCAGGCTGATTTACATATATATAAAATCATTTTTTACACTCAATAAAACCACACAGAGATATGGGACAGGTATATTGCAGACAGATAACGGCGTGTCCGCATCTCTATAGGGTAAAAAGAGGTGACAAAATCCCTTTAAAGATCCAAAAAGCCATGGCAGAGACAGGAAAGCCATGGACTAAATGTTTACCCATAGCATTATACTCAGTCAGAGTGACCCCCAACAGGAAAACTCACTTAAAGGGGTTGTCCGGGTTCAGAGCTGAACCCGGACATACCGTTATTTTCACCCCGGCAGCCCCCCTGAGCCTAGCATCGGAGCATCTCATGCTCCGATGCGCTCCAGTGCCCTGCGCTAGATCGCGCAGGGCACGGGCTCTTGTGTTTTCAATAACACACTGCCGGGCGGTAACTTCCGCCCAGCAGTGTGTTCGGTGACGTCACCGACTCTGAGGGGCGGGCTTTAGCTCTGCCCTAGCCGTTTTACTGGCTAGGGCAGCGCTAAATCCCGCCCATCAGTGCCGGTGACGTCACCGGGGTTCCTGTTAGCCCCATAGAGAGCCCGGTACGTCACCGGAACTCTGAAAAATGCCTTTGCTCCGATGCTCATGTCAGGGGGGCTGCTGGGGTGAAAATGGAGGGTTGTCCAGGTTCAGCTCTGAACCTGGACAACCCCTTTAAGTCCATATGAGGTATTGTCTGGCACAGCTCCGAAGACAGGCCTATATTTTCCCCAACAGCTTCAGGCTATTCGTTCTGACATGACACAGTATATGGGAGCATTATACAGGAGGTTACAGCAGACTCACAATCGTGTTTTCAGTTGAATTCCAGATCCTTCTTCATTCGAAGGGACTCACGCGTAGAAGCCTGGAGATTGGGTTACGGTCAAAAGGCATGTGAGAAAGGCTTTGGATCCTAGGTTTGATGGGCCATTCCAAGTCCAGGTAACCACACCAACCTCTGTGAAATTGGAGGGAAGACCAACGTGGATCCACGCCTCACATTGCAAGAAATTGATTTGATCATGAGTCTGGGAAAGTATCTGGTGTTGTGCATTATTACACAATGTTTTCCTAACATGCAAGGAGAAAGCAGCAGCCAGTGGGATAACAAGTTTGTTAAATATCATAAAATTGTTGCCCAAGTAAAGGATCAATATAATTGTTGGATTTGTAGCCATTCACCTGTGTCATCCACCTCTATGCCATACATAGCCAATCCTCTTACAGAGAGAGAGTTATTAGATCTACGATGTTGGGAGCTACCTCCCCTTAAATTAGAATCTCCTCATGGGGACAACTGCCATATCGTTACCTGTAACAGGATGGATAAATTATCCATGCTGGCAGGTAAACATATCAGAGAGAATAGGCACCTGGTATGAGTACAATCTTCAAGAAGATGGGTGGAGAGCAAGACCAGCTGGTACAGTAGAAGTAGGAGAAGTTCATATGGAAGCAGTGGCGTACCAAGGGGGGGGCGGGCCGCCCCGGGTGCCACTCACAAGGGGGGTGCCAGGCCGCCGGTCTTTAAAAAAAAAAATATATTTTTTATTCTTCAGGGCCGCACCGCCGATCGCCACAGGCGGCACGGCCCTGGATGTAATTGCGGCCGTGCTGTGGGGCAGGGGAGGGAGAGGCGTGTCCCTCCCCTGTTCTTCTGATAGGCCGCAGGCACTAATGCCTGCAGCCTATCAGAGGCCGGCTCAGGCAGCGCGATGATGTCATTATCATCGCGACGCCTGAGCCCGGCAGCACACAGCAGGGACACAGGCCGGAAAAGGCTTGCATCGCTGCTGAGCTGATGGAGGTAAGTATTCGTTTTTTTGTTTTTTTTTCCTCTTTGCGGGGGGGGGGGGGCCTGGCACTATGGGGGGGAGATATGGCACTATGGGGGGGGAGATATGGCACTATGGGGGGGGAGCTGGCACTATGGGGGAACTAGCACTATGGAGGGGCACTATGGGGGAACTAACACTATGGGGGAGCTGGCACTATAGAGGGAGCTGGCACTATAGAGGGAGCTGGCACTATAGGAGGGGCTGGCACTATGGGGGGAGATCTGGCACTATGGGGGGAGATCTGGCACTATGGGGGGAGATCTGGCACTATGGGGCAGCTGGCACTATAGGGGGAGCTGACACTATAGAGGGAGCTGGCACTATAGGGGGGAGCTGGCACTATGGGGGGAGATCTGGCACTATGGGGGAACTAGCACTATGGGGGGGCACTATAGGGGGAGCTGGCACTATAGGGGGAGCTGACACTATAGAGGGAGCTGGCACTATAGGGGGGGCTGGCACTATGGGGGAGATCTGGCACTATGGGGGGGCTGGCACTATGGGGGAACTAGCACTAGGGGGAGCTGGCACTATAGGGGGGCTGGCACTATGGGGGGGGGCTGGCACTATGGGGGGGAGCTGGCACTATGGGGGGGGGAGCTGGCACTATGGGGGGGAGCTGGCACTATGGGGGCATTTCTTACTGGCACATTATGGGGGGGCACCATGGGGGAGAGGAGCACTATGGGGGTATCTGTGGGCTTTTTTTTAATTATTGGCACATTCTGGGGGGCACTATAGGGGAGAGCAGCACTATGGGGCATCTGGTGTTACTATAGGGGCATTATTTGGGGGCACTATGGGGAAGTGGGGGCTCTAAAGTGGTCTTTTGTATTGGAACATTATGGGGGGCACTGGCATTTGGTGGCACTAAGGGGGCATTTTTTACTGGCACATTATGGGAGGCACTATAGGGGAGAGCGGCACTATGGGGGAGTGGAGCACTATTGAGGCATATGGTGGCACTAAGAAGGGGCATTTTTTTACTGGCACATTGTGGGGGAGGAGCACTATAGGGGCATCTGCTGGGGGCATTTTTTTACTGGCATATTATCGGGGACACTATGGGGAAGGGGGAGAGGAGCAGTGTGAGGGCATTTACTGGGGCACTATATAGGGGTATTTTATACTGGCATACATTATGGGGACATTAGCTCAACTGCGGGCACTAAGTGGGGGTATTTCATGTACTGTCATATTATAGGGAAAATTAGTACCACTAGGGGGTATTATGGGGAGCTTTAATACTACTGGGGGCTATGAGGAACATGATTACTAGGGCACTATAGTAGTATTCCCAGGGGGACTGTTTCTGCAGTATAGTATTGGGGGTGGCAGGAAACTAATGTCTGTTTCTCAATCTCTGCAATCTCTTTCTCAATCTCGGGAGATGGCAGAAAAATCATCATGGTGGTCTGGTCTGAATGGAGAAGATGAGGAAAGAGAACGTCTACATCAAAGGTGACATCACTGGATGTAAGAGGTATGTGGCGCTATGTAGGAGAAGAGATGCCCCTTATGAACCACTGATCACCACATATAGACTCCCTGATCACCCCCCTGTCATTGATCACCCCCCTGTAAGGCTCCATTCAGAGGTCCGTATGATTTTTACGGATCCACTGATACATGGATCGGATCCGCAAAACACATGCGGATGTCTGAATGGAGCCTTACAGGGGGGTGATCAATGACAGAGGGGTGATCACCCATATAGACTCCCTGATCACCTCCGTTATTGATCACCCCCCTGTAAGGCTCCATTCAGACGTCCGTATGATTTTTACGGATCCACTGATACATGGATCGGATCCGCAAAACACATGCGGATGTCTGAATGTTTTGGGGGGGGGGGTGCCAAACAAAGGGTTCGCCCCGGGTGCCAAATGCTCTAGGTACGCCCCTGTATGGAAGAGATTAAAAATAAGTTTTTATGGGGAGAATCAACATCTAGTTGAGAAAACCAAGAAATTTATGGCAGGAAGAGTCATGATTCCAGATGGCTTTACACTGAGCATGTCCCGTCAGGGAATAGAGAGCAGTGTAAATCTCTAGGTGCCTTTGAGCCAGCATTTGGTGAAACAGAGAAAGATTTAGAAGGCTACAAGGGAGATGGAAGTTATAGTATGAGTATAGATCCCAACAAATCAGTTAGCAACGCAAGTACTGTGATCCATTGTTGTATTATTTTACCGTCACCAATGATGATAAACCTGACTCCGTGTTAGAGGCAATTTCAGAGGGTTAATTACAGGCCTATATGAAAATCCTACAGCTCAAATCTATACCTTTTATCTGACCAAGGGAATGACTCAGGGCTGTTCCCGGTCACCCTTACTATGTAGTATAGCCTTCACACCTTCTTATATCGGGGCCTATTATTTTATCAGACAATTAAAATAAGGTCCAGTAAATGTAAAATAGTGTTGTTCACCAATGACATTATTCGCATTCTTGAGACCCCCCCCCCCCCCAAGACCAAAACTAATGGTGTATCTACAGAAATTGTTGGATCTAGAGAGAACATACATGGAACGGCAAAAAGAAACACCAAACGTTATTTGACAAATGAAACACTTTATTAGGGGTTATCCAGGTAAAGATAATGATGACCTATCCTCAGGATATCCTCATCATTATCACATTGGTGGGGGTCAGAGTCCCAGCTCCTCCATTGATCAGCTGTTTCAGGAGTCACCACACTCACCGCAGCTCTAGTGAGCACAGCCCGGCTCCTGACAGCTTTCCAAACACAGCGCCATACATAGTACAGCCATACATAGTACAGCCATACATAGTACAGCCATACACAGTACGGCCATACATAGTATAGCCATGCATAGTACAGCCATACATAGTACAGCCATACATAGTATAGCCATACATAGTACAGCCATACACGGTACAGCCATACATAGTACAGCCATACACAGTACAGCCATACACAGTACAGCCATACATAGCACAGCCATACACAGTACAGCCATACATAGCACAGCCATACACAGTACAGCCATACATAGTACAGCCATACACAGTACAGCCATACATAGTACAGCCATACATAGTACAGCCAACCATAGTACAGCTATACATAGTATAGCTATACACAGTACAGCCATACATAGTACAGCTATACACAGTACAGCCATACACAGTACAGCCATACACAGTACAGCCATACACAGTACAGCCATACACAGTACAGCCATACACAGTACAGCCATACATAGTACCGCCATACATAGTACAGCTATACATAGTACAGCCATACACAGTACAGCCATACATAGTACAGCTATACATAGTACAGCCATACACAGTACAGCCATACATAGTACAGCCATACACAGTACAGCCATACATAGTACAGCTATACATAGTACAGCCATACATACATAGTACAGACATACATAGTACAGCCATACACAGTACAGCCATACATAGTACAGCCATACATAGTACAGCCATACACAGTACAGCCATACATAGTACAGCTATACATAGTACAGCCATACATAGTACAGCCATACATAGTACAGCTATACATAGTACAGCTATACTCAGTACAGCCATACACAGTGCAGCCATACACAGTACAGCCATACACAGTACAGCCATACATAGTACAGCTATACATAGTACAGCCATACACAGTACAGCCATACATAGTACAGCCATACATAGTACAGCCATACATACATAGTACAGCCATACACAGTACAGCCATACACAGTACAGCCATACATAGTACAGCCATACATAGTACAGCCATACACAGTACAGCCATACATAGTACAGCTATACATAGTACAGCTATAATCAGTACAGCCATACACAGTACAGCCATACATGGTACAGCTATACATAGTACAGCCATACATAAAACAGCCATACATAGTACAGCCATACACAGTACAGCCATACACAGTACAGCCATACATAGTACAGCCATACATAGTACAGCCATACATAGTACAGCCATACATAGTACAGCCATACACAGTACAGCCATACACAGTGCAGCCATACACAGTACAGCCATACACAGTACAGCCATACACAGTACAGCCATACATAGTACAGCCATACATAAAACAGCCATACATATTACAGCCATACACAGTACAGCCATACATAGTACAGCCATACATAGTACAGCCATACATAGTACAGCTATACTCACTGCAGCCATACACAGTACAGCCAAACATAGTACAGCCATACAAGATAAGTTGTTTTTTTGTTATTCTCACCTTAAGGGTCTGAACGTGGGCATAGCAGTATAGGGAGAGCTGGTAGGGATTTGCCAGGAGGTGACTGTTATCCTCAGCTTCTCACCTAGAAACGTATTTGTTTACTTTTCTGTGTATCTGATATCCTGTCCGCCGTGACATTATAACCCGCCAATACTTTGACTGCCATTGCTCAGTGGTTTTGAGATGGAGTCAATTGATGCGCTAGTTGATCGCATGCAGGGATTATCCCTAGAGGTTGCGGATCTGCGTAATTCGGTCACACGGTGTCAGAATGCTCTGGCATCAGGTGCAAGTCAAATTTATGGGGAGCCTAATATCGCTCTCCCTGATAGATTTGCAGGGGGTGTGGATGACTTTATCCGTTTTAAAGAGTCATGCAAGTTATATTTTCGGTTGCGTCCATCTTCGTCTGGTGATGAAAGCCAGAGGGTTGGTATAATCATTTCTCTGCTTAAAGGGGACGCGCAATCCTGGGCCTTTTCTCTGCCACCCAGTTCTCTGGCCCTCTGGTCGGTGGAAGAATTTTTTAAAGCCTTGGGATTGATTTATGATGACCCAGATCGGGTCTTGATGGCAGAATCTAAACTGCGCTGTTTATTACAGGGTGAACATACTGCAGAGGCTTACTGCGTTGAGTTTAGGAGATGGGCCACCAAGTCAGAGTGTAATGCATTACGTAGTCAGTTTTGTCAGGGGTTATCTGAGAGATTGAAAGATGCCATTGCTTTTCATGAGTACCCAGATACATTGGAGAATGCTATGTCTTTGGCAATACGGTTAGATAGACGTATTAGAGAAAGGTGTAAGGCTCCCTCCGCGCAAGGGATCCCTTCTGTGAGTGAGTTCATCTCACCTGTTTCCCAGGGTCATATTACTTATAACTCTGGGGTAGGGGAGGAACCCATGCAGCTGGGTCAGGTATCTTTCCGTAGAGACTTTAGGAGATTGCATAAACTATGTTATTTCTGTTGAAAAAGTGGTCATTTTATTTTTGCTTGTCCTTTTGTTAAACCGCAGGTTGATGAGAAAGAATCACAAAGAGGTTCTATTAAAAAAAAAAAAATATTCCTGACTCTTGTTAGTGTGAATGGAGTGGTGGAGCAAGCTGGTATGCAAGCTCCCTGTAATACTCGTTTTCTCCTTCCAGCTATGGTGGCGCTAGACTCAAGAAGATATTTTGTTGAAGTATTTATTGACTGTGGTGCTGGGGTAAACCTTATTGATTTTCTTTTTCTTCAAAATCTGGGTCTAAGTACTTGCACTTTAGAAAGAGAGATTCCGGTTTTCGCAATTGATTCTTCCCCTCTTTCTCAAAGGAGTCTCACTCACATTGCTCATGGTATTCTGTGAAGGGTGGGTGATTCACATGTTGAGGTTATGTCTTGTTTTGTCATGAAGGACTTGCCCGCTCCTATAGTCTTAGGGTTACCGTGGTTGACAAAACATAACCCAATTATAGATTGGCAGGCATGACAGATCACTGGTTGGAGTGAATTTTGTTCAGATAATTGTCTTGGCACATCTATCTCTGGTGTGTCTACTGCAGCTCTACCTCAGTACCTCTCAGATCTTGCGGATGTATTTTCGGAGGGTGGGGCTCAGGAATTGCCCCCTCATCGTGACTATGATTGTCTAGTTAATCTCATCCCAGGGACTAAGTTTCCAAAGTCTCGGCTTTACAATCTTTCTCAACCTGAAAGAGAGGTCATGCGGAAGTATATCGCCAAGAGTTTGGCAAAAGGTCATATTAGGCCATCTAAGTCTCTGGTGGCAGTGGGTTTATTCTTTGTAAAGAAAAAGGATGGATCGCTGAGACCTTGTTTGGAGTTCCGGGAATTGAACCGTATTATGGTCCGGGATCCGTATCCCCTACCTTTGATCTCCGACCTTTTTGATCAGATTGTTGGAGCCAAGTTGTTCTCCAAGTTGGATTTAAGAGGGGCCTACAATCTGATCAGAATCAAGGAGGGGGATGAGTGGAAAACGGCCTTCAATACGCACGAGGGTCATTTCGAGAATCTGGTTATGCCTTTTGGGTTGACGAACGCACCAGCGGTATTTCAGCGATTCGTCAATGACATTTTTCATCATTTTGTGGGAAGGTTCGTAGTAGTTTACTTGGATGACATTTTCATTTACTCTCCTGATCTGAAGACCCATCAGGATCACGTGAAACAGGTTTTGACGATCCTTTAGGAGAATAAATTATATTCAAAATTGGAGAAATGTGTGTTTTCTGTGCAGGAGCTTCCGTTTCTGGGATATCTGCTTTCTGACTCCGGTTTTCGTATGGACCCCGAAAAGGTCCGGGCGGTTCTGGAATGGGATCGACCGGAGAGCTTTGATGTGGTTTTTGGGGTTTACTAATTATTATAGAAAATGTATTTTTAACTATTCTACCATTGTAAGACCTCTGACCGATATGAATAAGAAGGGTGCCGACGTCTCTGTCTGGTCGGATGAGGCATTGCAGGCCTTTTCGACTATTAAGGAATGTTTCGCGTCTGCTCCCATTCTGGTGCAGCCCGATGTGTCTCAGCTATTCGTGGTGGAGGTTGATGCATCAGAGGTAGGGGTTGGAGCAGTGCTGTCGCAGGGTTCATCTCCTGGCAAATGGGTTCCATGTGCTTTTTTTTTCCAAGAAGCTCTTGGTCGCCGAGAGGAATTATGATGCGGGAGATAGAGAATTGCTGGCCATCAAATTGGCCTTTGAGGAATGGCGTCACTGGTTGGAGGGGGCGTCGCACCCCGTTACAGTATATACGGATCATAAGAATTTGGCTTACCTGCAATCTGCCAAGCGTCTTAACCCTAGACAGGCCAGATGGTCACTGTTTTTTACCAGGTTCAATTTTGTGGTTACTTTTTGCCCGGGGGTAAAAAAGTCAAGGCAGATGTGTTGTCTCGCAGTTTTCCTGGGGGATGTGATTCAGAGGATCCTGCTCTGATTTTGGCTGATAGGGTGGTGTTCTCTGCCCTGTACCCCAAATTGGAGATGGATGTGTTGGAAGCCCAGGAGGGGGCTCCTGATTCTTGTCCCCCAGGGAGGTTGTTTGTTCCTGATGGACTGCGACACAAGGTATTCAAGGAACATCACGATACTGTCCTGGCTGGACATCCTGGTGGTAAGTCCACCTTTGATCTTATGTCCCGGAGGTTCTGGTGGCCCGGGTTACATAAGAGCATTGAGGATTACATGGCAGCTTGTGAAACCTGTGCACGGTCAAAGGTTTGACAAGCTGCCGCGTTGAGGATTACGTGGCAGCTTGTGAAACCTGTGCATGGTCAAAGGTTGCTCATACTCGACCTGCTGGTTCACTTCTTCCTTTGTCCATTCCGTCTCATCCTTGGACACACTTGTCTATGGACTTTATTACGGATCTGCCGAGTTCCTCCGGGAAAACAGTAATTTTGGTGGTTGTTGACCATTTTAGTAAAATGGCTCGCTTTATATCGTTAGCTAGTCTGCCCAATGCCAAGACTCTTGCGCGGATTTTTGTTGATAATATCGTGAAATTGCGAGCCATTCCTTCGGATGTGGTCTCTGATAGGGGCACGCAGTTTGTCTCCAGGTTTTGGAGGGCGTTCTGCTCTCGGCTTGGTATTCAACTTTCGTTCTCTTCGGCTTTTCATCCGCAGTCGAATGGGCAGACAGAGCGTACTAATCAAAACCTGGAGACCGACTAGAGGTGCTTTGTGGCTGAGAATCAGGAGTACTGGTCCTCATTCTTGTCCCTAGCAGAGTTTGCTTTGAATAACCGTAGGCAGGAGTCCACGGGTAAGTTGCCATTTTTTGGCGCATACGGTTTTCATCCTCAGTTTGGTACCTTTTCTGGGACTAGTTCCTCTGGGATGCCAGAGGAGGAGAGATTTTCTTCTGCCTTGTCTTCTATCTGGCGGAGGATTCAAGTGAATTTGGAGAAGATGGGTGAGAGGTATAAGCGAATGGCTGACAAGAGACGTAGTGACTGGCCCGGACCTGTATGTGGGTGATCTGGTGTGGTTGTCCACTAAAAATATTAAACTGAGAGTGCCATCTTGGAAACTGGGTCCAAGATTTATTGGACCGTACAAAATATCTGCGGTCGTCAATCCAGTAGCGTTTCGGCTGGATCTTCCGCAGACTTGGAGGATCCATGATGTGTTCCACAGGTCTTTACTGAAAAAATATGTGAAACCGGTGGAACCATCGCCATTGCCTCCTCCTCCTGTGCTGGTTGATGGAAATTTAGAGTTCGAGATCTCCAGGGTTCTTGACTCTAGAGTTCTTCAGGGTTCCCTTCAGTACTTGGTACACTGGAGGGGATATGGCCCCGAGGAAAGGATGTGGGTTCCGGCGCTGGATGTCAGTGCCAGCCGACTGGTGAAGGCTTTTCACAGATCCCACCCGGATAAGGTTGGTCCGGGGTGTCCAGAGGTCAACCGTAGAAGGGGGGGGTACTGTCATGCCCTGCTCGGGCTACGTGCGGAGGTCTGCCAGATTAGCAGCACGTGTCTAGTCTTTTGTTTTGGGGTCGAGCTAGATCTGCCTCCCTTCAGGTGCACTGGGTGGGGTCGTTGGTTTAAATTACACCCACTCCCAGTGTTCCGTGCGGGTTATAGCTTCTGTCTGTCTCTGTGAAAGCAAGGAAGGAAGGATTGGCTGTTCCTGCTCAGAAAAGATAAGTTGTTTTTTTGTTATCTGGTGGTTTGCTGTCTAGGCTGTTAGAGAGACGCCCGTCCCCTCCAGGTTCTGAGGGAGCAGGCTGCCTCTATTCCCCTTTCACTATCTTAGGGATTTTAGGGTATTTTCAGCCCACGCACGAGGACACGTTATTCTCACCTTAACCACCTAAGCTCCCCTAGCTTAAACACCCTTAATGACCAGACCACTTTTTACTTTGGGTAAAAGTTATAGCGTTTACAAACTATGGTGCAAAAATGTGAATTTCCGCTTTTTGAAGCAGCTCTGACTTTCCGAGCACCTGTCATGTTTCCTGAGGTTCTACAATGCTCAGACAGTAGAAAAACCCCACAAATGACCCCATTTCGGAAAGTAGACACCCTAAGGTATTTGCTGATGGGCATAGTGAGTTCATAGAACTTTTTATTTTTGTCACAAGTTAGCGGAAAATGATGATTTTTTTTTTTTTCTTACAAAGTCTCATATTCCACTAACTTGTAACAAAAAATAAAAACTTCCATGAACTCAGTATGCCCATCACAAAATACCTTGGGGTGTCTTCTTTCCAAAATGGGATCACTTGTGGGGTAGTTATACTGTGCTGGCATTTTAGGGGCCCTAATGCGTGAGAAGTAGTTTGAATTCAAAATGTGTAAAAAATGCCCTGTGAAATCCTAAAGGTGCTCTTTAGAATTTGGGCCCCTTTGCGCACCTAGGCTGCAAAAAAGTGTCACACATGAGGTATCGCCGTACTCAGGAGAAGTCGGGCAATGTGTTTTGGGGTGTCTTTTTACACATGCCCATGCTGGGTGAGATAAATATCTCTGTCAAATGACAACTTTGTATAAAAAAATGGGAAAAGCTGTCTTTTAGAGAGATATTTCTCTCACCAAGCATGGGTATATGTAAAAAGACACCCCAAAACACATTGCTCAACTTCTCCTGAGTACGGCGATACCACATATGTGACACTTTTTTGCAGCCTAGGTGTGCAAAGGGGCCCACATTCCAAAGAGCACCTTTAGGATTTCACAGGGCATTTTTTACACATTTTGATTTCAAACTACTTCTCACACATTAGGGCCCCTAAAATGCCAGGGCAGTATAAATACCCCACAAGTGACCCCATTTTGGAAAGAAGACACCCCAAGGTATTTTGTGATGAGCATAGTGAGTTCATGGAAGTTTTTATTTTTTGTCACAAGTTAGTGGAATATGAGACTTTGTAAAAAATCATCATTTTCCGCTAACTTGTGACAAAAAATATAAAATTCTAGGAACTCGCCATGCCCCTCACGGTATACCTTGGGGTATCTTCTTTCCAAAATGGGGTCACTTGTGGGGTAGTTATACTGCCCTGGCATTTTAGGGCCCTAATGCGTGAGAAGTAGTTTGAAATCCAAATGTGTTAAAAATGCCCTGTGAAATCCTAAAGGTGCTCTTTAGAATGTGGGCCCCTTTGCCCACCTAGGCTGCAAAAAAGTGTCGTACATGTGGTATCGCCGTACTCAGGAGAAGTTGGGCAATGTGTTTTGTGGTGTCTCTTTACATATACCCATGCTGGGTGAGAGAAATATCTCTCTAAAAGTCAACTTTTCCCATTTTTTTTTATACAAAGTTGTCATTATAGAGAGATATTTCTCTCACCGAGCATAGGTATATGTAAAAAGACACCCCAAAACACATTGCCCAACTTCTCCTGAGTACGGCGATACCACATGTGTGACACTTTTTTTGCAGCCTAGATGCGCAAAAGGGGCCCAAATTCCTTTTAGGAGGGCATTTTTAGACATTTGGATCCCAGACTTCTTCTAACGCTTTAGGGCCCCTAAAATGCCAGGGCAGTATAAATACGCTTTGGCCAAAATGTACACCAATGCCTCATTTAACATCCAGTATAGAGGCAGGGCAGAGTGCTGGTTGCAGAGTGCTATTGCATGTGTTTTTACGTTTGTATCTGTATTTCGCCATAGCAATGTGCACCTGCATACAAGGTTGTGCTGGCTGAACCCCCCACATTTTTTTCTTTGTAGTATATATTGGAGGTGTGGCGATCTCCATATAGTCATGCACACCTGACCAGTTAGTATGCCCTGGAGGCTGGTTTTAAAGTCAGTAAAAAACTGAGTCTGCTTATATAGCACCTACCAGTAGCCATTTGGCTCCAGGAGAAGTATATAGTGGGCTCAGCATGCATGATGGTACTTGCATCCCTGGATCCAATGAAAACTACTATGGCACCGGACTGGGTTAAAAGCAGAGTGTGCTTGGCGTGCATGCTGTACCTGCACTCCCTGGACTTTGTGTGGCTGTCATGGCCCATAACAGGTAGGAACTAGTGTTAGGGACAACTCATGGAGGCAACCTTGATGTGGTGAGTGACTTATTATGCTTTGGCCAAAATGTACACCAATGCCTCATTCAACATCCAGCATAGAGGCAGGGCAGAGTGCTGGTTGCAGAGTACGATTGCATTTGTGTTTTTACGTTTGTATCTGTATTTCGCCATAGCAATGTGCACCTGCATACAAGGATGTGCTGGCTGAACCCCCCACATTTTTTTCTGTGCAGTATAAATACCCCACATGTGACCCCATTTTGGAAAGAAGACACCCCAAGGTATTCAATGAGGGGCATGGCGAGTTCATAGAAGATTTTTTTTTTTTGGCACAAGTTAGCGGAAATTGATTTTTTATTTTTTTTTCTCACAGAGTCTCCCTTTCCGCTAACTTGGGACAAAAAGTTCAATCTTTCATGGACTCACTATGCCCCTCAGCGAATACCTTGGGGTGTCTTCTTTCCGAAATGGGGTCACATGTGGGGTATTTATACTGCCCTGGCATTTTAGGGGCCCTAAAGCGTGAGAAGAAGTCTGGAATATAAATGTCTAAAAAATGTTACGCATTTGGATTCCGTGAGGGGTATGGTGAGTTCATGTGAGATTTTATTTTTTGTCACAAGTTAGTGGAATATGAGACTTTGTAAGAAAAAAAAAAAATCAATTTCCGCTAAAATGTCTGAATGGAGCCTTACGGGGGGTGATCAATGACAGGGGGGTAATCAGGGAGTCTAAATGGGGTGATAACCACCCTGTCATTGATCACCCCCTGTAAGGCTCCAGTCAGATGTCCGTATGTGTTTTGAGGATCCGCGGATCCATGGATCGGATCCACAAAACACATACGGACGTCTGAATGGAGCCTTACAGGGGGGTGATCAATGACAGGGGGGTGATCACCCCATATAGACTCCCTGATCACCCCCCCTGTCATTGATCACCTCCCTGTAAGGCTCCATTCAGACGTCCGTATGTGTTTTGCGGATCCGATCCATGGATCCGCGGATCCTCAAAACACATACGGACGTCTGAATGTTAAAAAAATTGCATCTACAGCCTGCCAGCGAACGGTCGCCACTGGCAGGCTGTAGATCAGCTAGTTTACCTGCACTTCCTGTGTGCGCGCGTTAACAGGAAATCTCGCGTCTTGTGAGATGACAAGCCGGCGCGTCCAGGAGGAATAACAGGGCCGCTACAAAGACGCAATCCTGCGTGCGGCGGTCCTGAGGAGGTTAAGGGTCTGAACGTGGGCATAGCAGTATAGGGAGAGCTGGTAGGGATTATCCTCAGCTTCTCACCTAGAAACTTGTTTCTTTACTTTTCTGTGTATCTGATATCCTGTCCGCCGTGACCGCGGCACATTGGTTGGACTGCCATGAAAATCAATTGAAAGTGCGAGATACGGATGCCTGAGAAGAAGATCTCTGGGAACTTACTCTCTTAATGTATTATGTGTGGTCTCTTTCTTTGTTTCCCTGTATTTTTTTAGAAATGCAAAGTGAAGAGGGACATTTCATCTGTTGCTGCTTCCACTGATGGGACTTTTACGAATATAGAAAATATGTTGGTTCCTCTGTAACAGGAGCATGAGTAGTGCACTACAAGTGCAACTCAAGAAGAGTTTCTAATTCATATCTTTCTCTTAAGAGCAGTTATATATTGCAAAGTTATATATGCTGTTTCAAAAGGTGGGCATTCGAGTTAAGGGCACTTTCACACTAGCGATTTTCTTTTCCGGCATAGAGTTCTGTCACAGGGGCTCTATATCCTGGAAAAGAACTGATCAGGCATGTCCCCATGCATTCTGAATGGAGAGTAATCCGCTCAGGATGCATCAGGATCTCTTCAGTTCAGATGTTTTGACTGATCAGGCAAAAGATAAAACCGTAGCATGCTGATCAGGGAGTCTATATATATAAAACTGAAGACTTGCCTGAATGCCGGATCTGGAATTTTTGCCCATAGGAATGCCAGATCCGTCCTTCCGGCCTGCGCATGCGCAGATCGGTAAAAATGTGAAAAGAAATACAAGACGGATCCGTCTGTCCGCATGACAAGCGGAGAGACGTATTCATTCTTGCAATGCATTTGTGAGACGGAACCGCATCCGGATCTTTCTCACAAATGCTTTCAGTTACATCCAAATCGGCGGATCCGGCGGGCAGTTCAGACGACGGACCTGCCCCTGGATCACACTGCCACAAGTGTGAAAGTAGCATAAGGAGAGCCCTAGGGAAGAGCTGATTAAAAATTCTTCCTGTTGGAATAAATCTGTGAGGGGTTTTGGAGGGAAAGGGAGGGGAGGTACTCACTCCAACATAGGTATAGGGTTATCATCACATTATATGTAGAATCACTTTTATGGTTTATATCAAGACTATGACACGCATGACTAGGATACTCAGCTGGAATGTGAGAGGTATGGCTGACACGCGCTGGCGTCATAGTATTTTCAATTACTACTGCGTTTTCAGCCAGCTATCTGCTGTTTACAAGAAAAGCACCTAACCAAGGATACATTACATTGGTTAAAAAAGCTTGCTCATGCGGTGTTATCCTCACATTCCAGGGGAGTAAGTATATTAGACATAAGGACATTAGATTTGAATGCATTAAGGAATATTTAGAGGAGGAGGGAAGATCTGTTTATCTACTATGCAATGTGGAAGGCATTCAGATGATTGCATTATATATTCCTCCGCCGTTTGCGGCGACCCTGCTGAGAGTGATCCTTGAGTATGTGGGAAAATATTCTGGAATTCCGTGGATGTTGTTGGGAGATTACAACTGTACACCGGATGATTGGATGAACAGATGTAGGGTGGAGGGATCTGGAAGATCCCCGGGTGGATCGGCACTGTGCAATATCATCACAGAGGTTGGTTTACTGGATGTATGGAGACTCAGGCACCGACAGTACATAATTACTCATGTAGCTCGTCCATATTGCACCTTATCTAGAATAGACTTAGCACTGGTGAATGATGGGATGTTTCCGATTGTTAGTTCCTCCGATTATCTCCCCAGGTCGATTTCAGACCATTCCATACTGGAAGTGGAGCTGGACATTGGGAGGGCTAGAATAGGGCCGAAAATATGGAAATGCAATGCAGTTTGGTTGCAAATTCTGGGGGACCTGACAAATATGACTGTATCCCTTAAAGAATATTTAACTTTTAATACAGGCACGTCGTCTCCTCATACGGTATGGGATGCTATGAAAGCACATCTGAGAGGGCTATTGATTAAGTCCATTAGTGCACATAAGTATAGGTCTAAAGCAGAGGATGTCAGGATGCACAGGGAGGTTGAGGAGGCGGAAAGGGCGTTTGGGTTAACGCCTACCCAAGATACCAGTAGGGCATTAAAAGAGGCGCAGGAACAATCTTCTGAAGGTCACAGACAGAAAACATACCTTTTCTAAACAACGCACATAGAAGGTGAATGTGAAGGACACACACTATCGGTTATTTCCAGGGCTCAGCAAGGTTCTTCATGCATTGTGGAATTGTTTGATTCTCGGTGGAGGTTGTGTACAATTACAGAAGACAGCCTCCTCTTTATATGCCTCCACGACTGCCAATTCTGAGGAGGAGATATTTATATTTAACATTGCACACCACATGGAATTTTTTTCCATCTCCCCAATACATCATATGCAATATTAAATGGTGGAATTAGAAAATGCTAATTGTCCCACAAAAAACAAGCGCTCATACGGCTATGAAAACTTCGAAATACAAAAGTCCTGGAAAGGTAAGGAGCAAAAAACGAAAATGCGAAAAACCCTCCGGGGCAGAAAGGGTTAACGGTAAGGTTTAAAATATAAGTCATGAACATAATATGTCTTCCTAAACAGGATTTATTAGATGTTTTATAGAAGCCGTTATGCAACATCTATTAAGCTTTTATATCCAAATATATAACCTGAAATGAAAACAATGTCTATGACCCAGTGATATATTGTTTCATTATATTGTGGCCATATGGCTTCTCTCTTGTGTGACTTCACTAATGACCCCTAATTATGGCTTTAGAAGCAAAAACATTTTTCTTATTCTGAATGCAGCTTCTCTCCTGTGTGATTCCTCTTATGTTTTAGAAGACTTGATTTATCTGAAAAACGTTTCCCGCATTCTGAACATGAATATGGCTTCTCTCCTGTGTGAATTCTCTTATGTTTAACTAGATCTGATTTCTGTGTAAAACATTTCCCACATTCTGAACATGAATACGGCTTTTCCCCAGTGTGAATTCTCTCATGGTGAACAAGATATGATTTCTGTGTAAAACATTTCCCACATTCTGAACATGAATACGGCTTTTCCCCAGATATGATTTCTGTGTAAAACATTTCCCACATTCTGAACATGAATACGGCTTTTCCCCAGAGTGAATTCTCTCATGGTAAACAAGATATGATTTCTGTGTAAAACATTTCCCACATTCTGAACATGAATATGGCTTTTCACCAGTGTGAATTCTCTCATGTGTAACAAGATTGGATTTCTGTGGAAAACATTTCCCACATTCTGAACATGAATATGGCATCTCTCCTGTGTGATATTTTTCATGTATAAAAAGATCTGATTTCTGTATAAAACATTTCCCACATTCTGAACATGAATATGGCTTCTCTCCTGTGTGACTTCTCTCATGGTAAACAAGATATGATTTCCGTGTAAAACATTGCTCACATTCTGAACATGAATACGGCTTCTCTCCTGTGTGACTTCTCTCATGTATAACAAGATTGGATTTATGTGTATAACATTTCCCACATTCTGAACATGAATATGGCTTCTCTCCTGTGTGACTTCTCTCATGTATAACAAGATTGGATTTCTGTGTAAAACATTTCCCACATTCTGAACATGAATATGGCTTTTCCCCAGTGTGAATTCTCTCATGTAAAACAAGATATGATTTCCGTGTAAAACATTTTCCACATTCTATACATGAATACATTTTCTCTCCTTTGTGTCGTCTTCGGTGTGTAGAAAGTCCTGAGCTGTTTGTGGATTCTTTATCACAATTAAACCATTTAATCCCTTTCTGACTTGTACTTGCGGTAACAATCTGTGATTGGTCCGGAGAAGGTTCCTCATAATTAGGAGGATTATATGACAGATCTGTACTGTGAAGTCCTGGATGTACATTAAGGGTAATGAGGTTTTCTCCTGAAGAGCGCTGCAGGATATCTTCATCTAGTGGTAACATGACATTTTCACATTTCTTACTGGGATTTTCTGTTCAGATAAAAATGAAAATTTGTTTTAAAGTTTTTTTGTGTGCAAACTACAGAGTAGACAAACTGATAACATTCCAATTCGTCTGGAAGTTGATCCAGCAGGAAGGAGAAGTGTTCATTCATTTGGAATCCATTCCTGACTTTGGCCAAAAAACTGCACTTGTGATCCCAGCCTTACAAAGCTTCTATAACTTCCTGACAAAGTCCAGGATTCTGGTTTACACCCGGTCATGACTTTTGTTACATACAGTAAATAATGACTTAACAGAACCAGAAAATTTGAAAAGCCTGGCCATGTCTGGAAACGAGCCCTGCTCTCTGCCAACACATTTTGCCTTTCAACAGCAACTAGACATCATATGAATAAAACAAGAGGCATCATGGTTGGAGCTGGTGAAGTGGGGCATCATGATTTGTAGCTGGTGGGGGGACATTACGGTTTGGAGCTGCTTTGCTGCCTCATGGTCTGGACACCCTGCAACCATTGGGTAAACAACTGGGCAGATTTACTAATCCTGTTTAAAACGTACAGAGTAAATCTAGAGATGCTCCACATTTATCACAGGAGCTTGGGCTGGAGGACAGACCTGCTGCACAGCTACACAAGTCTGTCTACCTCTATACCACTTAGTGCTTGGCTTTTCTGTCACAATGGAGCATTGTAAGCCCCGCCCCTGCAGAACCTGCCTGTTGTTTCTATATGTGGAACCTTAAAATCCCCCCTTTTTGGACAGATTATAAGAGAAGCGCAGATCAGTCACTGGTTATCTACCAGCAAGTTCACACAGAGCAGATCAGCTGCAGACATTTCTGTGACTGTCCCGCTGCCCTGAATGTGGCTTGTAATAATCCATGCACCTGCTGCAGAAACAACCCAATACATGGACATGTCTACAATAAATGTGCCCTGTGTGAACACGCTCTAAGGGTCCATTCACACGTCCTGTTTTTTTTTCATCCTGAAAAACGGTCCGTTTTTTGCAGATCTGTTGTTCCTGAAAATGTTTCCGTATGTCATCCGTTTTTTGCGGATCCGCAAAAAACGGGAGCATGTATACATTTCAATAATCAAATAAAGTTGTTTGGATTTCTTTGAAAAAAAATTGAAAAAAAATAATAATAATTTGTTATGTGTTTCCAGGAACGGAATCCGCAAAAAACGGATGACATACGGAATGACATCCGAATGTCATCCGTTTTTTGCGGATCCATTGACTTTGTATTGTACCAGGATCCGATTTTTCAGGACAAGAATAGGACATGTTTTATATTTAAACGGACATGCGGAACGGAACAACGGAAACGGACAGCACACATTGTGCTGTCCGATTTTTTCCAGGACCCATTGAAAATGAATGGGTCCAGATCTGGTCCTGATCTGTTCCTGAAAAAACGGAACAGATCAGGAAAGAAAAAACGGACGTGTGAATGGACCCTAATGCAGCTGGAACATTCTGGGACATGCAGTTACTGCTAGAAGTCACACGTTCAGTCTGAAGGGGATGAGCAGATAATCGCTTAAGTGATGGACAACATGGTCACATTTAGCAATTTAAAGCCGATGCCGGACAAGAATTTTACTACAAATTTTTTCACATTTTATTGAGACACCAACGACTTAGGCTACTTTCACACTGGCGTTTCGGTTTTCCGTTTGTGTGATCCGTCATCGGCTCTCAGCAGCGGTCAAAAACGGATCGGTTTTACTCTAATGCATTCTGAATGGAAAAGGATCCGCTATAAGAGGCTGGTGCTCCTCCATTACATGTCACTGCACACACGTGTATACACTGCACATGACGGCTCTTACCTTGTGATATAAGAGGCTGGAGCTCCTCCATTACATGTCACTGCACACACGTGTATACACTGCACATGACGGCTCTTACCTTGTGATATAAGAGGCTGGTGCTCCTCCATTACATGTCACTGCACACACGTGTATACACTGCACATGACGGCTCTTACCCTGTGATATAAGAGGCTGGTGCTCCTCCATTACATGTCACTGCACACACGTGTATACACTGCACATGACGGCTCTTACCTTGTGATATAAGAGGCTGGAGCTCCTCCATTACATGTCACTGCACACAGGTGTATACACTGCACATGGCGGCTCTTACCTTGTGATATAAGAGGCTGGAGCTCCTCCATTACATGTCACTGCACACAGGTGTATACACTGCACATGGCGGCTCTTACCTTGTGATATAAGAGGCTGGAGCTCCTCCATTACATGTCACTGCACACACGTGTATACACTGCACATGGCTGCTCTTACCTTGTGATATAAGAGGCTGGTGCTCCTCCATTACATGTCACTGCACACACGTGTATACACTGCACATGACGGCTCTTACCTTGTGATATAAGAGGCTGGAGCTCCTCCATTACATGTCACTGCACACACGTGTACACACTGCACATGACGGCTCTTACCTTGTGATATAAGAGACTAGTGCTCCTCCATTACATGTCACTGCACACACGTGTACACACTGCACATGACGGATCTCACCTTGTGATATAAGAGGCTGGTGCTCCTCCATTACATGTCACTGCACACACGTGTATACACTGCACATGACAGCTCTTACCTTGTGATATAAGAGGCTGGTGTTCCTCCATCACATGTCACTGCACACACGTGTACACACTGCACATGACGGCTCTTACCTTGTGATATAAGAGGCTGGTGCTCCTCCATTACATGTCACTGCACACACGTGTATACACTGCACATGACGGGTCTAACCTTGTGATATAAGAGGCTGGTGCTCCTCCATTACATGTCACTGCACACACGTGTATACACTGCACATGACGGCTCTTACCTTGTGATATAAGAGGCTGGTGCTCCTCCATTACATGTCACTGCACACACGTGTACACACTGCACATGACGGCTCTTACCCTGTGATATAAGAGGCTGGTGATCCTCCATTACATGTCACTGCACACACGTGTACACACTGCACATGACGGCTCTTACCTTGTGATATAAGAGGCTGGTGCTCCTCCATTACATGTCACTGCACACGTGTATACACTGCACATGACGGCTCTTACCTTGTGATATAAGAGGCTGGTGCTCCTCCATTACATGTCACTGCACACACGTGTACACACTGCACATGGCGGCTCTTACCTTGTGATATAAGAGGCTGGTGCTCCTCCATTACATGTCACTGCACACACGTGTACACACTGCACATGGCGGCTCTTACCTTGTGATATAAGAGGCTGGTGCTCCTCCATTACATGTCACTGCACACGTGTATACACTGCACATGACGGCTCTTACCTTGTGATATAAGAGGCTGGTGCTCCTCCATTACATGTCACTGCAGACACGTGTATACACTGCACATGACGGCTCTTACCTTGTGATATAAGAGGCTGGTGCTCCTCCATTACATGTCACTGCACACAAGTGTATACACTGCACATGACGGCTCTTACCCTGTGATATAAGAGGCTAGTGCTCCTCCATTACATGTCACTGCACACACGTGTACACACTGCACAGGACGGCTCTTACCTTGTGATATAAGAGGCTGGTGCTCCTCCATTACATGTCACTGCACACACGTGTATACACTGCACATGACGGCTCTTACCCTGTGATATAACAGGCTGGTGCTCCTTCATTACATGTCACTGCACACACGTGTATACACTGCACATGACGGCTCTTACCTTGTGATATAAGAGGCTGGTGCTCCTCCATTAGATGTCACTTCACACACGTGTATACACTGCACATGACGGGTCTTACCTTGTGATATAAGAGGCTGGTGCTCCTCCATTACATGTCACTGCACACACGTGTATACACTGCACATGACGGCTCTTACCTTGTGATATAAGAGGCTGGTGCTCCTCCATTACATGTCACTGCACACACGTGTATACACTGCACATGACGGCTCTTACCTTGTGATATAAGAGGCTGGTCCTCCATTACATGTCACTGCACACACATGTATACACTGCACATGACGGCTCTTACCCTGTGATATAAGAGGCTGGTGCTCCTCCATTACATGTCACTGCACACACGTGTATACACTGCACATGACAGCTCTTACCTTGTGATATAAGAGGCTGGTGCTCCTCCATTACATGTCACTGCACACACGTGTATACACTGCACATGACGGCTCTTACCTTGTGATATAAGAGGCTGGTGCTCCTCTATTACATGTCACTGCACACACGTGTATACACTGCACATGACGGCTCTTACCTTGTGATATAAGAGGCTGGTCCTCCTCCATTACATGTCACTGCACACACGTGTATACACTGCACATGACGGCTCTTACCTTGTGATATAAGAGGCTGGTGCTCCTCCATTACATGTCACTGCACACACGTGTATACACTGCACATGACGGCTCTTACCTTGTGATATAAGAGGCTGGTGCTCCTCCATCATGGCCTCCTTGTACAGGTCCTTGTGTCCTTCTATATACTCCCACTCCTCCATGGAGAAATAGACAGTGACATCCTGACACCTTACAGGAACCTGACAACACAATGACACCGTCATCACCCAGACCCCTCCAGTGCTGTTACTGCAGAATTTCCCAGCATTCCCAGCAGTGTCACCTCTCCAGTCAGCAGCTCCATCATCTTGTGGGTGAGTTCTAGGATCTTCTGCTCATGTATCAGGGGGTGAGGGGGAGGCTCTGTGATGCGGGGAGGGGTCCTGCTCCGCCCTCCTGACTCCTGGAGATGGATGATGGGAGTCACACAGTCCCCAGATGTCTTCTTCACTATTGTGTACTCCTGTGGATGGAGAGAGACACTTAGGGAATAAACCCTTCAGGGGCCATGTGCTCTCCTCCGGCCCTCTCCTCCTGGTACAACGTGCCTACTTACCTCCTCATGGCTCCTACAACATGACTATTGGTCACTGGTCACATGATACATCACTCACCATATTGGGGGCTGATCTTCAGGTTCTCATCACTTGGAAGGTCTGGAGGCCGTTCTCCAGGACCCTGGACTCTTCCTATCACTTCCTATGATGGATTCTCCTTCCCGATGTCTGACTTGTTACAGAATACAATAAAGAGGAGAGAAATCTAGAAAAGTTTACCTCTCCGCTCAGCAGGGAGATGATCTCCAAGGTGAGGTCTAATATTCTTCTGCTGATCTCCTTCCTGTCCATCCTTGGTGGTCATTCAGGAGAAGAGGAGAGAACTGGAGGAGCTGGAGGCTTCTAGTACTGCAGGCGCCTTTATGAGAAGAGGAGAGGAAATCATCGAGGGGACAAGACCAGATGTCACCTCCAGAACCGCACTTCCTGAGCCTGGAGGGGCCCCGCTTCTCAGAGCCCCCACCACATGGATTCCAGGGGCCCAACATGGAGATCTCTGGTGGCTCCACAGGAGATAAATGTCTGATAGATGCAGGTCCCACCTCTGGGCTGTGCTCAGCTGTGTCCAGAACTCCTAGAGAAGAGGCTGGAGAGAGCTGAGCTCAGGCCGGGCCCCGCTCCATTCATTCTCCTCCTGGAGGCAGGGGCCCCTCACCAGGACAGTCAGGGGCCAGCGAATGATGACAACCCCCACTATCCCCACTACTACTCTCCCATCAGACTAAGCTGAGGAGCGGAGAAGGATTCCTTGTGTGTAATGGAGGAGAATCTCCAGAGGTGACATGTCTGAGCTCTCCACCACACTGTCTCCTCACAGCTCATCTTACCTGCAGGCTGGAGGAATGGCTGATACCAGAGAGAACAAGAGCCCTGACTACGACCAGGACCTGCCCAGTATCTGCTGCACTGCCAGAGCTGAAGGACCTGGGGTGACGTCACCGTCATGTGATCAGTGCAGGAGGCGGGGCTCAGCAGTGTAGAGAAGTGGTGGGTAAGGACCTGGGGTGACGTCACCATCATGTGATCAGTGCACGGGGCGGGGCTCAGCAGTGTAGAGAGGAGGTGGTGAAGGACCTGAGGTGACGTCACCGTCATGTGATCAGTGCAGGGGGCGTGGCTCAGCAGTCGAGTTATATAGAGTGGGGGAGGGACGTGGGTTGGGGTGATGTCACTATCATGTGATCAGTGCAGGGGGCGGAGCTTTCTATGGAGAAGGATCTGTAGGATTGAGGATTTTTTTTCTCTATACATCTAAGGAAATGCTGGGAGTTGTAGTTCTCTGATATGCTTTCATAGCAGTGTGGATTTGGGGGAATTGTATTTCTCTAGTTTAATTTGTTATGATAACAGCCTGGACAGGCTGGGAGTTGTAGTCATTTTCTCTGCTATACTATAATGACAGCCTGGACATGTTTGGAGTTGTAGTTCTTTTCTCTGATATAATGACAGGCTGGACATGTTGGGAGTTGTAGTTCTTTTCTCTGATATAATGACAGCCTGGACATGTTGGGAGTTGTAGTTCTCTCTGTTTCCTGCACATGATTACGGGGCGGCCATCTTTCCTGATGCTGAGAGCAGCGTTTAGAGAGATGGTTTATAGCAGCGACATGGACTATGGGCACAGAAGACAGGAGAGGATTGTGGGCATGCTTTGTGCACTGAGCAGAGGCCATTGTGCAGGGAGGGGGAGGAGGTAAGCTGTGACACTGATTGTAAATGGTGGATCCTGTGTTATCTATACTGAGGTGTTAAAAATGATAGAATTAGTCTCGCGTTGTATCTCCTCCTGTGAGCGCTGCAGGTCCCTTGTGAAGTGGGTTCAGTTCACACCAGACGCAAAAAGCAAGAAGAACGGACGGCGCTGCTCCTCCAAGATCCACAAGCAGATTAGATCCTAGACGGCTCCTCCTCCGCTCCTTCTCCGTGCTGCCAAACACTGCTTCTCGTGTGGATTGCGGTACGGCTTCTACACTTTCCGCGTCCTCAGCTTCCCTCCAGGCTCTTCTCTTCCCCTCCAGATCCCTCTATACCATTCGGACCCCTCCAGACTCTTCTCTGCTCCTGCAGACTCCTCTCTGCTCCTCCAGACTCCTCTGTTCCCCTCCAGACCCCTCTCTGCTCCTCCAGACCCCTCTGTTCCCCTCCAGACTCCTCTGTTCCCCTCCAGACTTCTATGCCCCCTCCAGATCCCTCTATAACATTCGGACCCCTCCAGAACCCTCTTTGCTCCTCCAGGCTCCTCCGTTCCCCTCCAGGCTCCTCCGCGCTCCTGCAGACTCCTCTGACCCCCTCTGTCACCTCCAGACTCCTCTGTCACCTCCAGGCTCCTCTGTTCCATCTATGGAAGCTTCTAGAAGGTTCCCATTAAAAAATGTAATGCTCATGGAAGCCAAGCCCTGCAGGACTAGGTAGGATTGAAGTGGCTTCTGCTTGTCCCTGGTCTTCTTCAGGACTCGGGAACGAGAGGGATGGGAGAAAAAATGTAGACCAATATTATCCAGCAGGTAATGGATAGACCGTCCAGCTCCTCAGGATAATCAGCCGTAATCTGATGAGGCCACTTCTTTTGTACCTAATTCTTGAATAAGGAGGAAGGAACTTCTCCAGATGAACCAAACATTTCCTTGCAGACAAGTGGTCTTCTGCTACATCAGTTCAGATTTTTCTAAACACGTAGAAGGATTCTAAAATGACTGTCCAGAGAGTTTGAATTCTTGTCCCAGACACAGAGGAGGTTACAGTGCAGAGATTATGTCAGATATGGCCCAGTGGACCTCCTGGATTGGTGACCAGGTCTACAATTCTTATTGAACTGTACAATGTGACAGGCTGGAGAAATGACTTACCTCCTGGTGAATGGCAGTTATCCTGTTGACAAGGTTATGGACATTGCTTGAGTGTCCAGAACAGATCCCAGGATCTTCAGGTCAGGGGACAGTCTGAGATGAGACTAAATTCATGAGAAAGTTGTGCTGCTTGAGACACAGGGCCGGCGTCAGCACCCGGCATACCCGGGCAAGTGCCGGGGCCCACTGTTCCTTAGGGGACCCGCTCGTTTCCGCGTTTAACCATTTTTACATACTGTTGACAGCGCTGCTGCCGCCTGACAGGATCTCCAGGCGGAGCGTCAGTGTGTGAGTACAGTGGGACACAGACTGTCAGCGAGGACTCGTCTCGGAGGACACAGGGGCGGAGGCCGAGCTGATCAGAAGATTCAAGACAGCAGAGCAGCCGAGCCCAAGGAAGGAAGCCTGGAGTCTTATTAGAATTCAGGGCAGGGGAGCAGACCAGTAACATGGCCGCGGGGCTTATGTTCACCAAGATAAAGGCTGAAGCCAATCATTGAGCCGAGCACAGAGGACATGGACAGACACTAACTATTACCAGGTGCTGCTCCGCTCAGTGAGCACAAGCCTATAGAACACAATGTAAACTCCTACAAGAAAACACCAGACGCAGGAAACCCGTTATACACT